>NW_027106400.1:1295092-1297029 GCF_000696795.3 Halyomorpha halys | reverse complement strand
TCATTATAACCTTAATCCTAACTCACTATGTAAATAAGCACTGGTAATGCATATAGGAGCATTACAGAGAGAATAAAGGCAGTATCATTCTAGTAAGCATGCGTTAAATTCTGTTCCCTTTTTTTCCTTTTTTTTAGTCTTTAAGTCCAAGTCCTCGGAAGATATATATATTTAAAATTTATTTCAGCAAACAATTATAATGAAGACGTTTGCCCGATAATGTTGCTAGAAGACAACCATTACTACACTCTAAACACACCTGAAGTTCTCAACACTTATTAATTAGGTACAGGTTGACGCCTACACAGCCAAGTTTGTACACCTCCGAGATTATATTAAACCGGCAAAGCACCTTAGGACTACCCGGGTGGGTGTCTTCTGCCTGTAATGGGGGGAGATTACTAGGATCTAGTACCTAACACTTAGTATTAGTAATCTGGCTGAGATCTGGGATAATGATCCAGTATTAAGGGCGATTTCTTTTCAATAATACCCCATGCTGGAAAATTAGAAATAATAGCTTGCAAGATCTTCACGGATAGAGCGTAATTCAAACATCCCACGGGCTTTTCGAAAACAGTAATCAATAATTTACAAATATATTTATTCAGAGCCTTTCTCTTTCAAAGTGTTTTATTCTAACCTTTTCCCAACAGCTTGAATTTAAAATTCTGCCTATCGAACTTTTAAATAAAATCATAATTAATTTTTCACAATGTAGAGGAGTCTTTGCCTAATTTAAGTTTATATTAAGTTTAACTTTATTAAATTAGCCCTGATTAAGTCATGCAATGTAGATCGAAACGTAGGCAGAAAATAAATAAATAGATTACTATTTTTTCTTCCATCTTGACCTTAACCCTGACCATCTCCTTCACTAACTAATGATCAATCATCTTTTTTTTATAACCCCTAGTCATTTGTGACATACGGGAGGGGGAGAAGGGGGTTATCATGAGGTAACCAAACTGTTCTAACCATGGTTCAAGCCTGATTACGTGGGACCGCCACAGCAATGAAAAAAGGGGTGTCTTTTTTTCGGGTTCGAACTGGCCCCACCAAAGTTTCCACCTGCACCTCTACCACCTGAGCTACGGACGACCCATGGTCAATTACTTATATATATATAGTAATTGACCATGGGTCGTCATAAACTTAGGCGCATAAAATATTCAAGAAACTTTTGCTATTTGTGTCCAAAGGACTGACGTCCATGATTATTTACATTTGTTTCACTACTTCAGAATATTTTTTTTTAAATATTTATTTATTGCTATTTACAACTGTACATTATAATACATTCAGTAATTCTGATCTAAGTTAAATTGGAGTATTACAGGCGTGTACAGAAACTACCCATTGGTAGCTCTCTAATGACATTTTACATTAGCTGGTCTCGTGGCCATCTTCTTTTCAGGCGCCTCAGAGGATTGTCAGGAATGGAAGAGGATGCAAGATTAGAAACTAGGGGTTTCAGAAATTTTTAAATTTTAATTTTGGATGGAGCTGGTTTTGAACCAGACTGGGTGATTAATCACTGTTTTCAATGCAGTACACTTAATAACAATAATAATAATCAGAAATATAGCTTTAATTAAAAAAAAAAAAAAATCTTTTTTCTTGGTGGACTTTAAAGAAAAAGGGTGAACAAAAAAAAAAACAATTTTAATTGAAAATTAAAAAAAAAAATGAATAAAAGATAAAATTAATTGATAAAACCCATTGCACAAAAAACGAAGGCATAATTGTTTTTCAGGAACTCTAATAAAAAAGTTTTCATTCTCGTAGTTATTGACTCGCCTTCATTTTCATCCTCATCTAGCTGTGTTACAATAGGCAACCAAATTTTATATAATACTCAAAGGAATCCATGCTTTTCCAATTGGGTCCAAAATGTTTCTTTAAATGATTTTCGACACCTGACAATATCACTGAAG
>NW_027106400.1:1293062-1294576 GCF_000696795.3 Halyomorpha halys | reverse complement strand
CAAAGGCATCGCTGGTTCTGCTCCTTACCACTTGGCAGTAAGATGTAGTGTTTCGAAAACATGCGGAAAATAGAAAAATAAGACATTTCAGAAAAACGTGAATGGATCTGGATTTGAAATTATAAACGTATAAACAATAACTATGATCTTCCTAATCCTTTCAATTACAGCATTTATTTATTTATAATCGTGTTAAGGCGCGATGCTATGAACTCCAAAAATACGGGTTCAAATCCGGCTGGGCAGAAAATTGTTTTTCTGTGTACCTTCTTGTTATCCTGGAATCCACACAGCCTGATAAATTGGGTAAAAATCTGGCTGTCGAGCATGGTTCTGAACAAATATCCTCATTGCGCCACCGTTAGGCTAGTAACAGTACGTCGTTACAAAGTACTGAACCCTTAATCCTCCATGGGTTGTGGTGGTTAAGATTTTAATTTTTTTTTAATAATCTATTTATAATCGATATAACCATCTATATTCAATAGCCAAATAGTTTTTTATAATTATAAATTTAATGAGCACCATCTGCAGTATTTTGTTATTTAACAACAACAGCATGTTCTAGTAATCTTACGTTTACCCCCTTACTCGCTAAATTTTATTCCAGTATTCCGAACAGCGTATTGCCCTCACTTACGGTTTGATATTACGCAGCTATTCCCCGAGACTAAGATTACAAGCTCAAGATGGACCATAAGCAGGCTCACAATTAGGCGCTATAGAAGGCAGCTGCTGCTATTGTAGTTCCGTGGACCAGCTGTAGCTGAGTATAGAGTATGGCTATACCGCAGCAATGTGCTCTCCGCTCTACAGCTGCTATGAGGTAAATAATATTACAGATCACAATCGCTTCTTGTCGCTGAGCATCACTTGTCAGTAGGTTCTTATCGCTGAGTGAGATCGTATGTGAGGGCTACTATCGCTGTCCAACGTACCTTTTAAAATCCTATAAAAAATGCATGAAGTATTCAATATATCACAGGCTATGTTAGTAGGGGAGGTATGTGTACCTAAGGCCGCAATGCACCTCAACCCGACTTAAAATAAATAAATTTTACAAGAAATAATTTGGTTTTTGTGTTAACATTTTTTCTCTGGGGAAATCCATTATACCTGGCTGAATACCTCTATAGGAATATTCAAGTTAGAATGTTATGTTAAATGTAAAATGTTTTACCATGTTGAATGTTATAACTTTAGGATTGTGAGATGTGTGCTCACAGTTAGTAATAACCCTTTGATTGCAACCCAAACTCTCTAGTCCCATATCACAATCCTCGAAGAATGGTGTCGAAATTGGAGGATAAAAATAAATCCCAACAAATCTTATCATATTCGTTATCTTGGACTACATCTTGACAAACGACTAACCTGGAATCCTCACACAAGACTGAAAAGACAGGAAACTGCTCGCAGATTCCGACTATTTCAGCACTTACTAGACAAACGGTCTAAACTTCCAACTCATTACAAAAGACTGATCTACATGACAATAATAAGGCCCATCTGGA
>NW_027106400.1:1285669-1292532 GCF_000696795.3 Halyomorpha halys | reverse complement strand
ACTTCATGTTATTGTTTACTTATAAGTTTTGATTAAAGTAATTTATTACGACATGCCCAAAGTGAGTGAAAAGTGGAAGTTGTGCAAAAGTTTGGCTACTGAGTGCCTTGTTGATCATCTGACTTGTGAAGAAGAGAATCAAGATGAGCTAATTGAGCGGTCTGCAAAAAAACACAAAAAATATTGGTAGTTGCAAGCCTACCTTCTACGCCACAACCCCTGATGAAAACCTGAAACTCAGGTCGAAATGTCGGCATAAAATAAATAAATATGGTTTTGTTTATTTATGTTGTTCTTTGCTGACCGCACCCCCCGACAAACTTCTCCAATAATTAAAAAATATTTATTTATGCCGACGTTTCGACCTGAATTTCAGGTCTTCATCAGGGAGCTTCGGCAGAGATTCTAGCTAAACTGTTTAGCCTTAAGATATATTAATGAATTCTGATTTATCATTTAAACCCGTTTTACATTTATTTTGACATAGGTCCCATTTATATAAATATAGCCCAAAGTACGATGAGGGTAACTAATGCTACAATTACCAGCGCCGTTTTTTTGCCAATTTTAGGCACTTTTTTCTTATCTTCTTCACATTGTTAGGGCTTTCATGTTTGCTAACTTAGATTTACACTACACTGTTCTTACCATCAATATAAATCGGAAAAAATCATTTACCATAATTGAAACAAGATGGATACTATATATATATATATAGACTAATAAGATTTTCCACCTGAGATGCACCTGGTTGCAACGACATGCTAATTAGCTCTCACCTGTCCTGACTCTTGGGGATTACCTCTGAGTCATCGACCTATCTTTAGGCTTTGGTCATTCCTATCTCTAAAACTTTGAATGAGTAAATAAAAAAAAGTGTTTTGAGTTTCATTATTACATTTTATACTAATAATTATACAATTATTTTCATGATTGGAGAAGTTTGTCGGTGGGTGCGGTCAGCAAAGAACAGCATAAATAAATAAAACCGTATTTATTTATTTTATGCCGACGTTTCGACCTGAGTTTCAGGTCTTCATCAGGGCTATAGAACAAAAGAGATAACAACAACATTTAGAGAAAGTTAAAATTGAAAAGGAATGGTATACAAACAAAATGTAGGTAAGAAGATATATATAATATAAGATATGCAAGTAGTGTCTCAAAAAACTGAAAAAATAAATAAATATTTATTTATTATAATTATTTATTTATTTATATCTACATGATATTATATTTCATCTTTCACTGTTTTCAATCTACTACTATCTAATTCCACGATTATTAATCAATTTAATTTATTTACTATTCAATTATCAATTTTTTATCATTTATGATTCAGTTCAATATTTTGTATTTCCAAATTTGTTTGTATTCTATTCCTTTCAATTTAACTTTCTCTAGATGTTGTTCTTATCTCTTTTGTTCTAAAGCCCTGATGAAGACCTGAAACTCAGTTCGAAACGTCGACATAAAAAAAAAAAAATGTGGTTTTGTTTATTTTTGCTGTTCTTTGCTGACCGCACCCCCCGACAAACTTCTCCAATCATTAATCTACGGTCAACTATCTACACCTCATTACAATTATTTTGTTCTATTCTATAATAAAATTACATAATATAAGCTAATTGAGCAAGAAAAAATAAAATAAAAAAATGTATTTGTATTAGGCATTTATTTATTTATTGAGGAAGGATTTTGACTTTATTACGCTACTTTACAATTGTTAGTAACGGAGAACTGGTCATATTTTAGTTTATTTCAAATCAGCACTTTACAAAAAATATTCTAAAAATCAGTATAAATTTTTTTTGGGGGATGCTGACAAAAGTATTTTTTTTAATAACTTTTGCGCTTTGCTTTTTTAAGTATTTCTTAAATATTATTCCGAATAAAATATAAAAAGCAAATAGATTAATTAGGCAGTGGTAAAGTTAAGTTAAACGAGGCAGTC
This sequence comes from Halyomorpha halys, assembly GCF_000696795.3. Taxonomy (NCBI): domain Eukaryota; kingdom Metazoa; phylum Arthropoda; class Insecta; order Hemiptera; family Pentatomidae; genus Halyomorpha; species Halyomorpha halys. The sequence continues at coordinate 1,290,578 of NW_027106400.1, read as the reverse complement.
CTGACTGACAGGTGCGGGCTACACCTGCCCCTCTCGATTAGCTCTTATCGCACCTCACTATCGATTATTTGGTTATTCCACATGGAGGATGCTTGTTGTTTTTATAACTCTTATATGATTTTATCTCAAAGGTTTAAAATATCTGTTTTTAAATCGATTGGAGCTATATGCGTATATTATAAGCAGCAAGTTGACAAGAATTGGCAAATGTGTGGAACCAAATGTTTAGAGCAATAATTCATATTACCAGTGTTTTAATAATTTTTCTTTAAAAATATAAAGGAAGTAAATTTTATTTTAATTTCCTCTTTAACCTTGATTCTTCTTAGTAGTCCTTCCTCCTTTCTTCTTAGTAATCCTTTTTATTCGTCTGTATATATGATTTGCCACTAATATGCCATGTAAATGTAAAAAATAAAAAAAAAAATGAAAATTCCTGTAACATGTCTAAAAATATCCAAAATTTTATAGTGAAATTAAAGAATGACAAAATCAACCTTAAAAATATTGTTTTTTTTTTTTTGTTATTCTTATCTAATTTTTTTTTTCATTAGATAGTCCTAAATTTAAACATTCAAATTAATAAACATATCAACAATAGTTAGGAAGTTTTTTTTTAAATTTATTTATTGATATTTACAACTGTACATAAAATACATCAAGTAAATTTGAGGAAATGATAATGGTATGGTACAAGCATGTAGAGAAACTACCCATTGGTAGCACTCTAAAAACATTTTTACAATATAAGGTCTCGAGGCCATCTTCTCTTCAGACGCCTCGGAGGATTGTCCGGAATAAAAGAGGAAGCAAGATTAGAAACTAATGGGTTTGAGTGGTTAGGGAGATTGTAATGGAAGGATTGATATCTGGTTCGGGCTAGAGTTAGGAAGTTAAAGATGAATACTAAAATAATAATGTGCAATTAACTCATAAAAAAAGAAATATATATTTATAACCCATTTATAAAGCAAATATTATTACAGAATACATTTCTACTAAGCCACTCTGGCTAGAACAGGTTGGTAACCTGTAGGATAACTCGTCTTCTGCCCTAAGTTAGAGAACAAATCCCAAATGAAAATATAACTGATTGAACCATCCTATTGTAATAGTAGCTGATAAATATTAAAACTAATAAATAAATTAGTATTAGTAGGTAAATAAATGTATAATGTAGAAGAGAGGAAAGTAAAATAAGCTTTAATTTATCAACCTCCAGGAATCACAAATTAGTTGCGAGTTTTTTTTTTAGCCCTGATGATTTGAAATGTGGGCCGAAACGTTGGTAGTTAATAAATAGTCGAAACTATTTATTTATTCTTTTTCCTTACCCCAGCCCTGATCACCTTCTAATTTACGTACCATCATCTACATATAATTTATATAAATATTTCATTATGTTAACAAATTCTTAGTGGCCTTCAATAATAAATAATAGAACAAATCTATTTCTTGTTTACCTGTTTAGTTTTATTTTACAATTTTGATACCTTTTACTACTATTTACTTTATACGGTCAACTGTCTTCTAATATTTGTCTTTTTGATTTAGATTTTAGAACTGTTTCTATTACATCATGAAGATATTCAGATATGCTATATCGCTGACGAAGAGAGTTGACGCCTCTCGATCCAGTTACCGATCGATCAAACTGACCAGGATCGTATCCCGTTCGACGGGAATGTACTATACCTCCATCATCACCCCCCCCCCCCCCAGGTTAGAGGTATTCCGCAGGCCGCAGTCTCCGCATTCCTTCAACTTTTGATTGAGAGCCTCCTAACCCCCACAATTCACGCCTTGTCTCCATTTAGCCAGGTCTGGCGCGAAGACAATACCGAGAGCTTATGAACTTATGGGCTTAAAAATGATTTTTATTATAGCGGAATATTATTGATTGACCGTGTGTATAGATGAACGGAAAATGGTCCGGGTGCGGTCAAAAAAACTCAAATAGTAAATAATTATACTATTATTATTGAGCCAACGTTTCGCCCCACGTTGCAGGGCTTCGTCAGGGCTAAAAAGATACAAACACTTGACATAGTTACAAAAAAGAAAAAAAAAAACATAAGTGGAAAATAACAGAAACCGGGGAACGGAATCATAAAAGAATGCAAAAAAATAAAAATAAAGAAGCTCACCTGAGTACGAAATGTTTCAGAATGAGCTAGATGACTATCTTCTCACCATAAGGATCTAATGAAGTGTATCGAAATGTTGGTTATCAATGAATGGTTAATCTTTCCTGTTTTATATTTTATTTTATTGACCACCACACGAATTATCTTTCTAAACTCTGGTACTGTTAACTATTAATCTTCCAATTCAAATTGTTAAAATTTAAGATGTATGGGAAACTACGAAGAATTCAGATCAGGTAGTCGATTCCTTAAGTTTCGCCTGTTGGCTTTTGATCCTTTCTTATACCTGCCTTCCAGGAATCTAAAAAATCCCAACGTTTTCTGCCTGCAAAAGATGTCTTCACTAACTTAGAAAATCATCTGTTAGGTTCCTTAATAACATAGTGGAATAATAAAACTGTTATAACACTTGAATTGAATTGCGGGTACGAAGTAATAAGTCCAATTTTTTATAATGCAAATATAAAAATTATAATACATTGGAAGTTAAATAGTTTATCGTGTGGATGATAAAGGATAGCGGTGAAAATAAACTAGATATTAGGGGTATTCATGATGTTGTGTTAAATGTTAAATGTTTCACCGTGTTAAATGTTATAACTATAAGATTGTGAGCAGCCCTATTTAAAGTCATGTAAAACATTAAATGAATAAGAGCCCCTAGCGGATTTTCTCTACAACTTGTTGTATAAGCCTTTATGTTTATAACCTTCCTTCCAGACCCTCATGTTATTGTTTACTTCAGTTTTGATTTAAGTAATTAATTACAACATACCTAGAGTGAGTGAAAAGTGGAATTTGTGTGAAAGTTTAGCTTATGAAATGAAATGAAAAAATAACTTTATTCTGGGACATATGTCCCCTAAGAATAATTACATGGTTCATATAGTGAGATTTTTATCTGGCGAGCGTTTACAAATTTTTAGATAGTAGAATGAAATTACATTGTTTTTTTTCTCAAATGTATCATTAAAATTATCCATTCTGGTTTAATAACAGGGATATGAATACCACAAACACACAAAAAAACTGAGCTGTCACAACAAAAATGGCGGCGATCTCAACTGGTCTATTGTGTGACGTCATTCTCCATTTAACAGATCAAGTAACAGACTCTCAGCCATGTTAAATGTTATTTCGTTTTACCACGGTAAAAGAAGGCAATTTTGTTTCGGTTTAACATGAGTTTTTCCATTTAACACGCTTTAACATGTTAAACCAAAGATCATGAATACCCCTATTGTTAAAAAAAAATCTTCAAAATCCTTTTTTTGAATAACTAGGTTAAAATCTAGGAAGTACTGAAAAAAAAATGTTGAAGTATTCTGTCAAATTTAGTAAATATACTACCTTAGAATTCAAAATCCTTGATGACCCTTATTACGTAACAAATAAATTCATCCATAAAGACCTAAATATCCCATTCGTTGCAAATTAGGCTTGAATTGACATATCTCCTTTCATTCCATAATCCTCACCCACCAAAACTTATCCTTAACAATTACAGATAATCTTCTGATGCGTCTGAAAAGAAAATGGCCACGGGAACTTCAGTTTAAAGCTATGATTGAAGTATCACCATGTGGTGGGTCTTTCCCAAGATTACCATGGGTTCTGAAACATGTATCACATTTACTTATTGTATTTTTTTGTTAAATATTTTTTTTGTAAATTTAAATATAAAAAATATCTATGATAATTTAATTTGAATTTCTGATTTTTTTTAAATTAAAGTTTTGTTATTTATTGATATTATTGGCAATTAATAGCTTCAGTACGTATACTTTTTACTTAAAATTATTTATTTCTGTTACAGGTATGTCGAATGATTTTATCATAATTGTCTGTTACTACAAACTGTAAGTCATGTTTCATATTTTCTTTTTGATACAATGTAGTATAAAATCAGGATTACACAGAATTTTCCAGGGTTAAGTGTCCTAACTGAAAATATGAATGAAGGATCAGAAAACAAGAAAATTTTTTTTTTAAAAATAAAATATTGGAAGAAGATAGATGATCGTTTGAAGTAGATTGTAGGAAGATAGTTCGGGTAGCGGTCAATAAAGGTATCAAAATAATAACAAAAAACTATTTATTGTTTACCAACGTTTTGTCACACTTTGCAGGGCTTCATCAGGGCCAATGAAAAAACAAGATATAAACATTATAGAATTGACAAAACATTTCAAAAAGTTGTTTTGTTTATAAAATATATAAAGTGTACGATAAATAACATAAGGAAATATATATATTTATTCATTATTATTTTTATCTTTCTATTTTCTTCTCTCGTCCCTATTTCAAATTAACTTGTTTCTTTTTACAATTAGAGGGCAATTGTTTGTTTTATTTTAGTGTACCAATATCATTATTTTTTGTTATTAATTTTACATTCCTCTTTTATTAAGAAGCATTATTCTTATCTATCATTTTTTTTCTTTTTTTTTTTAAATATTTATATACTTTATAAACATAACAATATTTTGGAAAATGTTTTATTCTAATATTTTATCAATTGTATCTGATATCTTTGTATCTTGTATTTTCATTTAGCCCTGAAGAAGCCCTGCAAAGTTGGATGAAACGTTAGTTAAGTTCATTCGCAGGGAATGAACTGGCCGATCACGCTGCAAGAGAAGCACTCGCGCTTCCGGGACGAGGTAAAGCAATTTTAACTCCGTCAGAGATATGCAGGCCTCTTGTAAAGGAAGTCAAAGATCAATGGCAATCTATGTGGAACGAAAGCCCAATGAGCAAAT
>NW_027106400.1:1264920-1285259 GCF_000696795.3 Halyomorpha halys | reverse complement strand
AAAATAAAAATTAAAAAATTAAAAATAAATAAAATTTAACGAATATTAGCAAAATTAAATAAAATATAAATGGCGTTGATGACCAATGAAGTTTGGCGCCACTAAACAACCAAACAAACAAACAAACGTTAGTTAACAATAAATAGTCTTCTTTTACTATTTTGATACCTTTATTGACCGCTACCCCGACTACCTCCCTGCAATACAAATGTTACATATACAAACTAAAATCTTGTTATCCAATGTTATTCTTATTCTTATTATTCTTATAAAAGGTTTTAAAATATGACGGACGAAATACTATGGACATAGAACTGAAAGAGTTGTACAAAAACGTCGCCCCACAGCCTTCCCCACTACACCTGCCGGTATCGACTCCTTCATCGGGACGAACTAATCGTCAGTGATTGATGAAGAGGAACCTCCTCCAGCTCCAGCTGTCCAGGCCAATCAGCTCCTCTCTAACTTCCTTCCACGGCCTTCTTTATAACTCCATTATATCTCTTTCCGGATGTGCCCTGTCTGTTATGGCTAACTCCAGATAAAGTTTCCCTCATGATAGCAAAGCCTCATTTTCAATTTTGACAAAAGAAAATGTTATATTTAGTATTATTTACTGCACTAATCTTATTACAACAAAGATTACTCTTATTGGAAGAAGATAGTTGACCGAATGAAGTAGGTTGTAGGAAGATAGTCCGGACTGTCAATAAAGGTATCAAAATAGTAAAAGACCACATCTAGGTTAATAATAAATAGTTCTCTTTTACTATTTTGATACCTTTATTGATCACTTCTCGGACTATCTTTCCACAATGATTATCTTAATTTTGACTACTCTGCAACAGTGCACAAGCAATATGACGGCCGTTCCCATTGGGAAGTGAGTCCCAGAGAGCTTGGTTCGGAACTTTGCTGGTTCAATTTTCAATTTTCACCTGGGGCCAATAATTTGAATTTCGAGAAATAACTCTAGACACTCCCACCTGGGTTAGTACGCGGCGGAAACTTTAAAACCAGGGGTTGAAAAAAAGGACCACTAGACACACTTTACAGACTAGTTTCTCCGCCAGTTACCAATACCAAAACGGTATACAAGTGTCATTCCTTGTAGTAATGTTATATTGTTGTAGAGTATAACCTACACTACTATTACTCAGACATACCCTACACGCACAGAGAATTCAGAATAAAGTAATAATTTTGAAATACCTATGTCAAGTATAAAGCCTGCTATGATTGTCCTTTTTCCTTTTTTGTCAATGAAGACTATAGCCTTCCCAGATGTTCATCCTTCCTAACTATTATGTCCCACCTTCATTAACTGAAGCTAACTTAACGATTGTTCATTCGTTGCATTCTAAACACTTTATTTTATCTTTAGTTTTTAAAGAAAATTCACCCTTTGACCCCTCGTGCCCTTGACCTTCTGGTATGCAAAAACTTAACCATTCTGTTGTTATCGCGATGCAGACAGGTTGGAAATAACGTTCTTTGAAGTGGGAGCCATAAAAGGATCTCCGAAGGTGTTTTTAATGCGGTCTTTGAATTTTCTCCATTCCTCTCCGATATATACGGCAGAGGGGAATCACTCAAACGAATAAACCCCGCTCTTACAGACTTGAACAACACTGTCCTTGGTCCTAGAGATCAGAGTTCGACAACAAAAAAATTAATTACAATTACTTGCATATTAGTATAATTTGTAAGTGAAAACTAAGTCAAAAAGAGGGGAGTAGACCACGTCCTCTGAGCTGAACCAACGGGTAAACGTCTGAGTGTTAGACCGAAGTGTAGTTGGGAGGATTGCTTCAAGACTGTTGTTGATTTGGATTTAGGCGGTCATCACTTTTGGACCTACCTCCTTCTCCCTCCTCTTCTCTCCTCCCCTGCCTGCCGTGCATCCCTTCTCTCTATTTTAATCCTACAATGGATCCAGTTAATTAATTTTTGTCGTTGCATTTTTTTTAATGTAATTATGATTAAAAATGCAATAGTTAATTATCTCCCTCTCTCTGTAGAGGATAGGGATAATCTTCTTATCTGATTTAAACGCGACTCTGTTCCCATTCTCTCTCCTATCAAGTTGACTTTTAGCAATGCTACAGAATAAAGTATCAATTTTTAAATATAATTTTATCGTTCTCGTTTTATATATTATACAAAATATAGTTAAAAAACTATACACTTTTGTATACTTTTATTATAGATTTTATCTCCATTGAAATAGTCAAATATGGCAAAAATATATGGCTTTCAAAATAGCTTCCTCTAAAATACTTTTGATTTTATTTTTTTTTAAAATAATTAATTGTTTCTCATTGTTCTTTATAACAACAAAATTAATTGATATAACTATGAAAGAAATTTATTATTAATTATAAGAGAAATTTTTTCCAAGTAATGCAGATATAGATGTACAATATACTATTGCTGTATGGAGTGCGCCTTCAACCTAAGACCAGTCGTTACTTCATTGCTGATTGGCTAGTTGGATATTGTTAGTGGACTGTATGAAATTACTTGAAATGAAAATAAGACATAAGGTAACGGAAAGAGAATTTATTTACAATCTAGAAATTAGTTAAACAAGAGATTGTAACTACAGGGTTTGAAGGGTGGCCGAACAGAACATATATTCTTAAAGTTAATGAATTTTGATTGGGGGCTATGAATACTACAGGTTGATGATGATGATGGCTGTCGTTGGTCCGAATAAGATATAGAAGAAAGGTGACGTACTAATGCATTTATACTTCATTTTTCTTGTCTTATCCCTCCATCTATCCTCTCCTCGGCTACCGGGGAGCTCTTCAGAAGTATCTTTACTCACTCATGCTTTTATTTACTGAATAGGAGTGAAAAAAGAAAGACTGCCTTTGGCCATAGTTCGCATTTTAGTCTTGAAAATTCTGAGCATTTTGCAATCTATATCAGAAGGGGACAATGTCCAAACATTGTTTTTGTATTTTCATGGTTGTTATCACAATAATCCTGGAGAATAGAACTTTCCCTTAAATAATATATAGATATATAGTAAGGGTAAGAATTTCAGTCTTTAATAATGAATAAATTATAGTTTTGAACGAACAATGATTAATTAAGTGAAATTGAAAATGAAGATTGTGTGATGAACGCACCACATTTGCTCAGCTTCACATTGAAACCCCTTTAATTTTTTTTTTATACAATGAGGGAGTCAGGGAAGATTTTGTATACATACAGGAAAAGAAAAAAAACTTCTCAGAATCGAAAATTTTTACTTATATTTTACGTTTTAGCCTATCTACCTGTATATAGTCTGGCATAATCGACCAAAATCGTTAGTCCGAGTTTGTTGAAATTTTAATGGATCGATGGTTGGTTCCATATTGATTTAATTGAATAAGAAATTGTACTGAAAGTCAGGGGAGGCTGGCATATTAAAATTGATATTTCTTAGTTGGATCCTAAAGATAATCACCACAAGCCATTATCACAGGATAAAACCTCTCCTTCGGTTCCTGGATCTTTCAGTAAGAGTTTTATTTTGACCAACTGTTAGATATAAAGAAGAAAAGGAGTCTCCTTCTCTGGATAGGACGTCCTCATTTCCTTACTTCTTTAGCTGTTTTTATTTTTTTTACCACAGCCTCCTTCTTGAAGATTTCTCCGTCCTATTTTTATTCGTTTGTGTCTCCTAAAATGGACGGATATTATTTCTATTTTAAATCATATTGACGTGATAAATAGTAGTTTTGGTTTTAATAATGACTACAAATATTTAATCAGGATGCGGATAAAAAGTATTATTTGCAAGAAAATAGGTGATTTTTTTCACAGAACCTTAACTAATTTATTGAAAGATTAATATTTTTAATTTTTAATATTGTGAAAATAAGCAAGTCTTACTTATTTGTTCCTTTATGGAAAAAGATGAGGATGAGATTAGAGGTAAGCAATACCTAGATATGAAGATTATACTTCATTATTGCCTTTTATTAAATTTGTCAAAATATAAAAAAATTTTTTACTATTTATGACAAAATATTTTATATAGATAATTATTGAACAAAAAAGGCATGCGCTGTTTACAAATAAAAAGCAAATTTTAAAAATAAAAAGTAAATTTTACGAGAAAATTATACTAATAAAAATAAATTGTAAAAATATATTATGTAAATAATAAGCAAATTTTAAAAGTAAATTATACTTACAATAAATAGCAAATTTATAAAATAAATTATGTAAATAAAAAGCAAATTTTGAAAATAAATTATGCAAATAAATAGCAAATTTAAATAATAATTTATGTAAATAAAAAACAAATTTTAATTTTCAAAAGTAAATTAAAGAAATAAAATGCAAATCATAAAGTTAAATTATTCAAATTAAAAATTTTATAAGTTCAATAATCAATACACAAAATAGTGTAATATTTATAGCTCTGGCATTGTTATTGTTGATTGCAATGTAATTTCTAAATATTGCAATTGTTAGACGACGAGGGATGAGAAAATCCAAAACTTTAAGGCATTTTAGAAATGTTTTTATCAAAATTATCATAAATAAGGATGATTAGGCTATTCCCAATAAAATCATACTATATAGTCGAAATCGGTTGTACACTATAGAATTTGTTTCAAAATTCTGACTACTAAATTTACCCACCTTCTTCAATAGTATCTATAATCTAAGATACCTATAAGTTTATTAGTTAATTATTATTAATACTATTATTTGTGTGATTCTATTGTACAGGATAAGTTTACTAGGATTATTCGTGAACTGGTTATTAGTGACCTTACTCACTGAGCCACCCCGATCCCCAACTATCTACAATATCAGATTTTTTTTTTAGATTTTTTATTAGAAGACATTATTGTTATGTAACGTAGCTCATCATATGTAGTTTTCCAGGTTTAAACGTTCCACTGTACTATTATCGTTCTTGCGGATTATTGGGCATACTATATTATTCTAATAACTTTATTTATTTGTAAATTTTATTGCCAGACATTATTTAGAATACATTTAAAAAAAATTAAATTAACTACTTTTAAAGTAGAATAGAAGTTTATTTATAATTTCTTGAGGCTGGTTATTATCGTTTAAATAAAATCAAATGTATTTAAATCAAAATAGAAAAACATTCTTTATTTTCTTACCAAGTCAACATTCAGGCCATCCTCAAAGAAAATCTATCACAAAACAGCTTTTATTATACATTGATTTTAATAATTTTAGCAATAAACATTAATAATTATAAAATAGTATACCTTAAATAACAATTTACACTCACATAAAATATTTAAAAACCTTTTGCAGGCTATCACCAGTTTCAGTAAAAATCACCCTATAAGACAATATAAAATTAGGGAATTATATTAATTTATTAATATGCTATCCTTAGCTTATGTCTAATTACCTTTTTTCTCACTTTTTTATTAATAATAAAAATTTTAATTATAACTAATTGCTATCACAACAATATTTGTGAAGTATAACCATCCACTTAAGTTAAACATAACATTTATTTATTTCAGCTGTATTTTTGTTAAATTTCTTATTTCTTTTATTATTAAAGTTCATATCAAAGTTAATTATAAATATTAACATTAATTTTTACTCATATTTTTTATAAATTAATTGTACTTAAAATATCTGCATTGTGTTGAAATAAAGAATTATAGAGACCTTAATTTAGATACATTTATTAAGATTTTATTTAAACAATTGAATAGAACTTTATTTGTAAATATTTGGAATCTTGTAATCAGACAAGTAAAGATAATGTTAATTTACATTAAATAACATAAAGGTAACATATAAACCCTCATGAGTCTAGTTTAACGTAAGCGTCCTTTTAGATGCATCTGGAGATGAAGAAAAACTTGCAAGTATTTATATTTTAACACTATAATACATTTTATATTTATTTAATTAATCTGAGAACCTATAAATTAAAAAAAACACTGAACAGTTAAGTGTACTGGCAGTCTTTAAACTTTTTTTATGATTCATCATTATTTAAGTGTTTCATGGTATTACATAAGAAAGCAATAAATCTTTACAGAAACAATAAAAATAAACTTAAAAAGTAACTCATTTTTTGTCGTTTATTTTTTAAATAAATATTACTATCAAAATTCTAATAAAATTATAATAAAAATAGATTGCACTATCTACTTGTAGTTTTATGGCAATATTTGAAGAGAATTTATGTTCTAAAAAAACTGTGTTTTTCTCATTCAGGGCATGACTATGCAAACAATAAAGTTGCGAAACGTCGCCAAAAGATGAATTATTACAAAGTTGTATTATTGACTAATCCTCAAGACCCACCAAAAAAAAAAATATATATCACGTATAATGTACTCAGATGTTGTTGTAACTATGATATTGGTTATTATATATCTTTATATGATTGTATCTACGCGACTGCACCTTGTCAGCTCTTTCTCTATTTTATATTTAAATTTCAACATTAAATTCGTTCATATATTAATATTAATGTAAATATTTCCTTATGGAATATTAAAATTGATATGGCCAAATATTATATAACCCAGACTAGACGTATGAAAATAAAATGATCCTGTTTTATGAATATATATTTGGATTCGCGCCAACGGTGGATCCACCACACACCAGCTCCATAATCTATTATCCCATATAATACATACAGCTGTATATTTTATAATATATCATCACATTCGGATTATATTCAAGTCATTGAGTTTTAAATTTACTATATCGATAAGGGTTGGCGTACTATATTTTCTCTAAACAAATAATTAATTGGATTTTGCTAGGAAGTGAATCCTATAAAATATAAAGTATATATATATATATATATATATATATATATAGTACTTTGGTACATCAAAAAGTATTGCAGATGTCAGCAACACCTGGCGGCAGCTGGATTTTTACGGAATATCTTTGTTTGTGGATTTAGAGTTTTCGGGAAGGGAGGTGATCTGGTCTGCATAATATGCCATCTGTATCCTCGATCCTCCCTCTTCCACTGTGCCCGTATAAACATATCACAAAAATGTCACCTGCTATACTAAATTCAGCTGATATGTCATGCAACGAGGTAAGGATAATCTGAAAATTATAAATTATAAAACATAATACAATTTAGATAAGGTGCCTTCAAAATTATTAAACTAAGCATTGTGTAAATAATTAGCAAACATTAAAATATAAGGTTAAATATTTACTATTTGACTGAATATAATATTTATAGTAAATAGATAAAAATACCGTGGTCAAATAAAAAAATTAAATCCATGAATAAAATAAAATAATTAAAAAAATAGTTAAAGTATAAAGGTTTAATTTTTTGACGAAATAGTTATATTTAATTATCTTTATATATTTTACCATAACAGTTCATCTTTATACTAGTAAGATCTTTTTATACTTTTATTTTTTTTAATTCTATATATATATTTTTTTCTCTTAGTTTCTTCCATTCCTTAATCTTATATTTATTATTATTTCTTACTTATTATAAATTACAATGTTTTTTTTTTTTTTTTACTAAATTTGTTTATTTGATTTAAATTATTCAGTAACTATAAAAGTAATATTGTTAATCGTTCGTTAGTGGTATCTTTTTGCAGGAGCTCACAGCTCCTTCTTATCAATTATTACTATGGCAGCGTGTGGCCTATCATGTAATAAAGAAATTTTTAAAAATAGATATTTTTGATTTGTGGCAAGAAGCAAAGGCGTGCATCCGACTAAAAATGGTTTATTCGTAAATAATGCTAAATTTCCTCAACCTGCTCTTCGATGGCTTGCAACACCCTAATGGTTTTGGAACCTAAGCAGACACCAACTCCAAATTACCTTCCTACGCAGGTAATAAAGCCAATGAGTGAAGACATTTCGACACCAGAAGAGACATTGCGGTGTTACGGTGGGTGGCTGCTGCCCGAGGGATATCTTGCTGCACTTGGGCCACCCGCAGAGAGCAATTTGCATACAGCAAACACTATCTGATGTCAGGTATTATAGATCGAGTCTAGTGGAAGAAGATTAGCGCTAAATAGGGGTTTGTAGTGAAATGTGTGGGCGCAAAAATTATAGCCCAAAGCGCTTCAAAATAGTACTAGGAATCCGTCAATAGATTCAACAGATGTAAATGAAATAATTCCAAAACAAAGATTCGTCAGTATTATGTAGGTACTTTCATATACATATATATATAATTGATTTGCGAATACTTCGTGTTTACTGCAATGTATGACATATGACTTAAAAACAAGAAATATTTTACTAAAAATACCTTAGAGTTGATGTTATGTGTATATCGCACTAAACAAAAACAAAAAAAAACAGCATTTTGATTTATTTTATTTTTTCCAAGATCCATAAATTCCTATCCCTACATACTTCCTCATTATCCGTTCTTATCTCTCCAACAGATTATTTTAAGTAAATTACAACAGTGCTTATTCATCCCTATTTACTCAGTCTGCTGGTGTACCTCAGGGAAGTATCTTGGTGCAATCCTCTATACAATTTTTACTGCTGACATCCCAACCTATCCTAACACTATCCTCACTACGTATGCCGATTACACATGTCTATTGTCATTTTTCCAATGTGAGGTACTTATATATATATATAGAGAGAGAGAGAGAAACACTTTATTAAAAATGTGTTGGCCAACTGCATCACGTTGTCTCATACACAACACACTTAACATTAGTAAAGAACAATTTTTTTAATCTTATTAAAATAAATAGTTAAGAACATAAAACAATATAGTAACCAATTAGTCACACTATATATTTTTTTTAATTATGTGCTAAAGTTATGCATCCTTTATTATTTTTCCCTTAAATATTCTATTTTTCTAGCTTTTTATCGTTATTTGTATGTGTGTTACATTTTTCCATTATTATAATTTTAAAGATTTTTCTCTTTTCTTTATCAAACATAAAGGAAAAGTATAAAAAAGTAAATAAAAATTTTAAATATAGTAAAAAAATATTCATACATAAAACCCATCATGGTGGTCCACCATAATAATTTATTAAAATTTTTAAAAAACAACACTCTAATACATGCATACAAAAAATAAAATTAAATAAATATCAAAAATATAAATAATATATAAGTAATGATATATATAAAGAAGTTATAAATTTATATTGAAGAGAAAAAAAGTAATACAATTTCAATAAAATAAAAAAAAATCAATTTATTAAATAATAAAGAGCAGTATTAACTAAAATATCTTCCGAAAAAACAGTATGATCATACTGAAAAAAATTAACTTTATCCTGTAAGTTCCTTATCTTTAAAATCCTATTATTTGAAGAATCAAGGTACAGTCTAATGTATATGATAAGAATATATCATTATTTAAACATAAGATTAAATTATTTTTAATGATAATAACAAAAAACATTAGAATAATCTGAACCTTCATTATTATCATATTACATATCATATCTATATCGATCCATCGATGACATCTTAATTTTAATTTCACAGCCTCATATTTACTTATAAAACTTTACAGGCTATAATGGCCAAGTCTATTTGTTTATAATATATTATACAACCTTTAGCTAGTAACTTTCAGGTTAAATAATATTGTGATACGTTAATGATAGTAAAATTCAGAAATTGCAAAAGATAACATTTATTATTAAATGTCATGGTGCCATTATATGTTCCTTTTGATTGGGTTTATTTGAATTGGGCAAAGTTCTTAATATAATAAATGTTGAGTCTGTGAATTTAAAATTAAGATTGTCCCTTATGATGGGCAGATTGGCCGAAACGTTGGACATGTAATATGTTTTAATAAACAAGGTTAAGACTACTTGGATATCTTTTTTATTAGTAATAAAACTCCCACTTAAAGATTATAAAAATATATATAAAGTGATTTTTTTTATCATTGAATATTAATGAATAAGATTAAGGGAAACCTTTTGAACTATAATGAGGCTAAATGTTCTAAATATAAAATATATATAATAATATAAATATATTTCTATTTTATTCTATATATACACTCCAACTGCTGTCAAGTTTCGGATTCTTACATTAATCATTTTCATCATCGTATTTCGTTTTTCATTTGTGACGAGGTTCACAAACAAAAAAAAAACTTTTACGACGTATTAGAATTTCTGTTTCTTTGACAAAGGTTGTGCAAGGAGGTAACTTGTTCATGATGACGCACAGTTAGGGGTCACACTCAATAGAGCAGGGGTGGTCAAGAAGTCGATTGCTCCTAATGTTTGGGAGACATCGAAGCAATTTTAGAAGATAAAACTTTCAAGCAATGGTTTCAGACTTATTTCATATGAACCAAAAATTATTAATTATCCATGTTATTTTAATTACCCTGGATGTGAGTTTTTTGTTGCTTTAAATAATTATTGTTGATGCTTTATATCTATAATTCAGTACGAGGTGTACTCAGTGAGCTATTGATAGATCAGCAAAAAGACTAGTCATATTATTTTTTCATGATAAATTTTCCTGGCCCAAAAAAAAAACAAACAAACGCGAAAATGGAATATTGAAATCAAATTATCAGCCATATTGTGCAGCTTTGTAACACTTTTTCATATTTTCGAACAAATAGTACAACTTATGCATTGCAGTTGATAAAAAAATTAAATTGCATTTTAAATTAGTAAAAATCTATCCTGAAAAAGTGTCGGAAAATTTTTTTTGATAACGCATGTATGGAATATTGCTATCAAAAGCTGGGTCTGGAAATTTATTTTCTTCATGAGCCAATATATCGAAAATTTAATAAGTGATTTAAAAAATAGTTTTAAACATTTATATTACTGATCTACCCATACCCCGCTGGACCTGATGCACCTGATAGTGAAACACAATGTATAAACATAGTATATATTTCACATTCCTTCTTCCCCTTTGACTACGTCTATGATAAGTCGGTCGCGAAACGCTTATTAGATAAAAAGTAGATTTTACATAGAGCAAAATAGGCCACTTCTACTGTAGAGGCAAGGTGTGCAGGAGGGCTCCAGAACCCATAGGATTAAATCATGGCTGCAATAACAGAATAAATAATCATCAGCTACAGCCGGATTCGAACCTGGTTCCATTAATTAGTTCTACAACGCTATCAATTTTTTTTTTTTAAATATCAAATATACAACTCTTAGAAGTATTCATAAAAATATTTTTAATAATTAATAATATGACTTCTTGTCCTATAGTATCCTTTGATAATACCCCACTTATTCCTGTCGAACAGATCCGTTACTTAGGACTACATCTCGACAAACGACTGACATGGAATCCTCATACAAGACTAAAAAGACAAGAAACTGCTCGTCGATTCGGACTATTACAACATTAACTAGACAAACGGTCTAAACTGCCAATCCATTACAAAAGACTGATCTACATGACTATTATAAGGCCTATCTGGACATACGGAGTTGAGCTTTGGGGCTCCACTAAACCATCAAATTCCTCCAGAATCCAATCCTTACAGTCCAAAATCCTTCCTAAAATCCTTAATTTTCCTTACTTTGTCACAAATCAAATCATCCATCAGGACCTCAATGTTCCATATGTTGCCGATTTGGCCAAAACCAGATACCATTCCTTCCATGATAAACTTCTCAACCGCCCTAATCCACTTGTTTCTAACCTGGTTTCTCCTTCATTACCTAATAATCCTCCTAGGTGTCTGAAAAGAAGATGGCCTCGAGATCTTCTACTCTAGAAATGTTATTGGAGTTCTATCAATGAGTAGATTCTCCACATGCTTGTATCATGTCACTATTTCACCTACAGCAAATTTACTTGTTGTATATATGTGTATACAGTTGTAAATAACAATAAATAAATTATTTTTTAAAAAATTAATAATAATTCTGCTAATTGCTAGGTGTTTTCTTATCCATTCTTCATATTCTTGTTTTCAATCTCCAGAAGAGGGATGTAAATTGCCACTTATCCTTCATTCAAGCATATTTCACCTTTACCTTATACCGAATTAGTTTATAATTTATTATCATAAATAGGAACAAAAGAGTTATTATATAAGATGATAAGACATAGTTTTTATCACTCGCTCCACCACAAAGACCTGCATTAGCTAACGTAATAGACTGCAAGAGGAGACGGAGGGCACCTAAAATGGTTTTACCGAGATAATTACTCCACAAAAAGGACTTTGTCTGAATTTACCTGAGACGGAAATTTAACACAATAATGTTGATGAAAATTCCTCTCGGTTTGAAGTATTTTGTCTAATTAACAAGTCCATTTTATAGAGAGTTGTCTCTTCCCTGACAAAGCGTACAATATATTACAAATTTAAGAGATTTAGCAAAGACTTATTTATGAAACAATATTTTAAAGAAAATATATGTGTTTATTTATTTACTTATTTGTGGACCTTCAGGATCAGATACTTTACAAAATAAAACTTTTTTTTTTAAATTTATTTATTGATATTTACAACTGTACATAAAATACATCATAAGTAAAAGTAAATTTGAAGGAATATCATAATGGTATGGTACAAGCATGTAGAGAAACTACCCATTGGTAGCGCTCTAAAAACATTTTTACAATATAAGGTCTGGAGGCCATCTTCTTTTCAGATGCCTCGGAGGATTATTCGGAATGAAAGAGGAAGCAAGATTAGAAATGGGTTTGAGTGGTTAGGGAGTTTACAATTGAAGGATTGATATTTGTTTCGAGCTAGATCGGTTACATGTGGAACATTAAGGTCTTTATGGATGGTTTTATTTGTGACAAAGTAAGCATCTTTGAGGATTTTACGAAGGATTTTGAATACGTGAGGAATTCGAAGGTTTAGTGAAGTCCCAAAGCTCAACTCCGTATGTCCAGATAGACCTTATAATTGTCATGTAGATCAGTCTTTTGTAATGTATTTGAAATTTAGTTTGTCTAGTTTAATAAACTAAACAGTAGTTTATCACGTTTGTCTTTTTAGGAGTAGTAGTTTTTATGATATTTGCTAAAATATATTGATTTATAGTCGTGCGGACAAAGTTTCATGTGTACAATTTATATTCATATCCAAATATCATAAAAACTATTAGATCCTACTAAGATACTTAGTCATAAATTAGCTTATAGTAAGTTAAATTACCTTCATTTTGAGTGTTGGTAGATATGTGATATTGTGTCAGAGATATATTTTTTTTTTCAAATCTCCAACATTTTATCCGAACAACTAGAAATTGACATTTTGTGAATTTATATTGTTAAATATCAAATAAAGAACTACTCCTACAAAGAAAAACGTTATTTACTACTTTATAGTACATTAAACTAACTTTAATTTGAGTGCTGACAGACATCTGTACATCGTATGGTTTCTGAGATATATTTTTTCATAAATCTTATTGTCCAAACAACTATAAATCGATTTATTTTACCAAACATCATGAAAACTACTACTCTTAGGAAGATAAAAGTAAGGAACTACTTAATATTACGTTAAACTAGACATTTGTAAGTTAAATGATGTTTGAGATATGGATATTTCAAAATAAATTCACGACATACTGATTTTTCGGTATATCTTTTATGAAATGTTGCAATTTAAAAAGGTATATATCGCGAACTATTGAGCCTAAATAGTTCTGTTAGGTCTTATCTTATAGTAAATTTAATCCATTTTGAATTATATCCTCTTAGGTTTTGTAGTAAGTAGGTTTATTGGTAGTTTTAAAGATATATGGAATGGGATAGAGCTACGAATGAAATATTTTTTTTTTTTTACATTTTTGAAACAGCCGCCATTTTTTATTCCTTTACCTATACTTGGCAGACTTATCAATTTTGACTAGTAATAATTCACAGTTTTCATTAAAGTAACCAAAAATTGGAGTGAAATAACTGCCTTTTTTGTTCCTGGTTCTTGTACTATCAAGTTCTGAGAACTGTCTCTAGTTCCTGTAAAAGTTCTTACATGATCATAATACTTTATCTTATATCTGTTAGAAGGGCTAGGTGTTAGCATTGGGGATTTTGCGATCTTGGCGGAAAATATTATTTTAGACTCCCTGGGGATCATACACCATCACCTGCATGGGAATTAGTTCGGAGATTATCCATTGTTTTATTTATTTATTTTAATATGTTGACCTCTCTATTTGTGAGTTTTAACGTATTTATTCATTAAATTATTTTATTTTATTAGTACTATTGGTTTTTTTTTTTGGTTTTTTTTTAAAACTTATTTATCCATTCAAGTGTTTCCTGTAACCGGTTTTTTATTATATTTTCCTTTGAATCTATGTGTTAGTCTTATTCTCGTAAAATGTATCTATTTGTTTGTTTTTGGTAAACTGATCTACTGCTGTGACTATGAATTATGGTCTGATCTCACATTGCCGTCTAATAGTGAATTTGTTTAGCGGGTCACTGAAGAGGATCTAGGAGGGTGAATTCCGGAGAGCGAATTTGTTGGTGAATTAAAAAATTGTGAAATGGTGAAATTGGAGGGGGAGAAATGAGAAAGAAAAATAGGAATGAATTGAAACGTTTGTATTTGTTGTACAGACCGAAATTGATTGTAAAAGGAAACTGTAGGGGAAAAAAAATTGTTTATTATATCTTATTATTATATCTCTTTATATCTGATTATACCATGTATGTGTAATTTATATATGTCCGATTACGGATTGATAAGTATGCTGTGTGAGATAGCAACCGGATGTATTTAGGCAGCATAGATAAATAAAGTATTTCTCTCTCTCTCTCCATGTATCGTTTTGTGAATCTAAAAAGATAATTTCCTGAAAACTAGTTTTTAGAGAAAAAATAATGGAATAAAAAAAAAAAGATTAAACTTTTGAGGAAACTATACTTAGCCGTGTACTTTGCCTACAATGTTTACAAGAATATATTTCATAAATGTATCGCAGAAGACAGAGATGTATAGGCTTTGAATGGGAAATGTGAGGGAAGAGAATATTGACATTGGGCCTGATGCCGACATAGCCCTTGATTCAGTAGTTCCATTTAATATTTGCCGAGTAATGGAATCAATCCTTCGATATCTTGCTGATGTTTCTTTCATCGGATATCCTCCGGGCCTTCAATAGATTACAGTTCTCTGGGATTCCATCTCGATCATCAGCCTCCGTCTGATGGCACAACTTCCCTGTCGGAAGTTTATCTCTTATCTCCATGTTTGTATATTCATTTGAAAGGCAATTAATTTAATGCCTATCCTGTGTATAAAATAAGGGATCTTTCGGTAATTATATATTTTTTTCTTCTTAATAGGGAGAATATTGTGGTCGAGTCACTTTTTCGTTTTTAGGGATCCATGCGTTTCAAAGATCTCTTCCTCTTATGTCTCTTCACCCTCAGTCCAAAAAACATATTTCGGTCATTGGCCTGCCTTTGTAGTAGCTATACATTCGGAGAGGTTATCCTACAAGTAATAAATTATTTAGAAAAGAAACAATATATCCAAAAAATGTTGGAAAAACAATTAATTTTATCGAACCACTCTGTAACTATAAATTCGGTAAACGTACCTTAAACTATATGGTACCATATCTGTTCATTAGCTTACCAGAAGGACTAATAAATAAATCAACCACAAAAAAAAACTTTTTTTTTTAATACTTTATTTATTCTTATTTACAACTGTATACATATATACACATCAAGTAAATTTGCTGTAAGTGATATTATGACATGACACAAACATGTGGAGAATCTACCCATTGATAGAACTCCAAAAACATTTCTAAAGGAGAAGAACTCGAGGCCATCTTCTTTTCAGACGCCTAGGAGGATTATTAGGTAGTGAAGAAGCCAGACTAGAAACGAGTTGGTTTGGGTGGTTAGGAAGTTTATTATGGAAGGATTGGTATATGGTTCTGGCCAAATAGGCAACATAGGGGACATTGAGGTCCTGATGGATGATTTGATTTGTGACAAAGTAAGGATTTTACGAAGGATTTTGGACTGTAAGGATTGGATTCGAGAGGAATTAGATGGTTAAGTGGAGCCCCATAGCTCAAATCCGTAGGTCCAGATAGGCCTTATAACAGTCATGTAGATCAGTCTTTTGTAATGGATTGGAAGTTTGGACCGTTTGTCTAGTAAATGTAATAGTGGGAGTCGACGAGCAGTTTCCAGTCTTTTCAATCTTGTATGAGGATTCCAGGTCAGTTGCTGGTCCAGATTTACTCCTAAGGAACGGATGTGTTCAACAGGAATAAGTGGGGTATTATTAAAAGATACTGATTGTTTTTTATTTATTTTTTTTAATAATTATTTTTTTTTACTTTATTTTTATTTTAGTAGTTTTTAATTAAACTATTAGTTGTATAGCTTGAGATCCATTCTTATTGTACTCATCTAGCTTAAAAAACAACATCCTAATAGTCAAAACTCTAATATTCACATTTTATTTATGTCTATCATTTTATGTTATTTTGGCACCGATCGATAGAAGCTGTCATCTGGTCGGACGGGACCATATTGGATGTAATTTTTCAAATGATAAAAATAAATTTACCAACATATTCTAGCCTGAGCGTGATGGAAGTGATTCATACACCAAAGGATTATATTGAGATTAAATTTTTATAAATTGTGACTGATTGAATCATAAGCGTATTATTTTGAGAGTACGATGTTTCTTATATTATTAGCCGTAACTTTGAAGAGAGTTGGATTACTTTCACAGTTTCAAAGAATAAAAGAAGAATGGTGGTATGTCACAAAAGTCCAAAAACCCTCCTTATGATTTTCAATGTTGTATCCTAAGGCATCACATTGCCTGCTTCAGTAATCCGATGCCTTTGACCATCAGACCAGTTGAGAGTAAATCCTAGCTAAAAAAAAAAAAACCCTGAGTAAGTCCTGTCAAAATATCCTTATTAACATAACGTTTGATCCTGAGGAGGGCTAAGTAAGTTTCCTTGCAATTTCCCCTCGACGCTACCCCCTTGACCCGAGGGCCTCCAAGAAGTATAACTCGCCTAACTTTTATTTCTTGGCCGCCCGGGGGGTCCTTTTTAAAATTTATCCTGTGCTTGGAGGGGGGGGGCGGTGATTTTAAACGCCCGTCCATAAAGCTGGCTGTATTTTATACTTTATCGTCCTTTAGGAGAAAGTTTGAAAATGTCTTCTTAAGGGAAGAGTGATTTTTTTTTACTTGCGGTTGACTTTTAGTTATTACCGCTTTCCCCTTGTACTCAAAGCTGATAACCTGCTGCTTGAATTAACAACTTTAATAGTTTTTATCATATCTACGTTTTGGTTATTTATTTTATTTAAATTATTAGATAAAGTAATTTTTAACGTATTAACGATCATTAGATAAAAATATTATAATTTTTTTTCTGTTTATACGAGTGTTTGTATGACTTAATAAGGTTTTAAATATGTATTACCCATTACTCACTTATACTTTTATATAAATAATAATAACACTTTTTTTTATTAAAGAGTAATAAGACAATCTGCTACAATTAAAAGCAATAAGTATTAGCGTTCTAGGTAATAGTTCATACAATATATACAGGCCAAACTAAAGAAACAAATGCAAATGATAATAATAGAGGAAGATTGTTGTGTGCAATGTATAAAAGGAAGATGATATGGGTATGATAAAAAAACTCAAATAATCAAACCATTTTATTTGAGCCAACGTTTCGCCCCCAAGTTTTAATGTTTCATCAGGGCTAAAAAGGATAAAAACAACTAACATAAAGATTTATCCTGGAAATTATAAATAAATAAGAATTCAAACAAGACATTAGACAATTAATGAAAACAGAAATAATAACAAATAAAAAATAGGTAAAAAGGAAATACAGTAAACCCTAAAAGAAAGAAAAATAAGAATAAAAGTCAAGTTAAAAGAAAAAGAATCAACAAAATTGGGCACCCGCCTTACTGAATGGAGGTAAACATAAAAATGAGATGAAGACGGGATGAAAGTAAGAGGATGGAGGAATGGGGGAAAGTGGCGGTTAGCAGATACCTTACATTTGAAGGCAACAGATATATATTTAATAATTACTTTATTTATTGATAAGTATTATTACAATGTACCACAAATTTGAGCAATAAGTTGTATTGCTAATTGAACACATTTATACCAAAACTCAGTGGTCACTTATGGATGCCAAGCGTGGTCACTGACTATAGCTCAGGAGAGTATATTACAGGTGTGGCAAGATAATATTGGAAGAAGCATTGTGAATGTGAGGAAATAGAGATGGAATAAAAAATGCTTAGATCCAGAAAGAAACAGGACTCGCTGATACACTGAAGATGACAAGATTGAGCAAATGGAAATGGGCAGAGCCTCTCCTTCGATGTGAAAAATTGCCACAGACTCCATACGACCTTTAAAGAAGAAGAGAACGTCAAAATAAAAGATGGAGCGATATGTTAAAGAGGATGCTAGGACTCTGATGGAGAGCTGCTAAGAACAGGGATATCTGGAAGAAGAAATGGAAAGAACTCGCCTCCCAATATGGCTGGTCACCCCGGGAAGTGCTGACTATTATTCCCGAAAGGAAAGGCCTATCTAGAAAAGGATACAAAAAGATGGAACGAAAAAATGTTTTGTCAACTATTATATATCTATCTATATTGTATTTTGTAATGATTATAATTTATTGCATAAATAAAAGGCTATTTCATTTCATACCAAAAATAAAAGTAAATAAATAAAATCTCTATACCATATAAACAATAAAATAAATGAATAAAATGAACATAACCAAACAATGTAAAATAAATTATATACAATATTTACAATCTCGACCTGAGGAACCCCGAGCCCACTCTATCCCCCACGTGTGAGGGGTGGAGCAGTGCTCTTAGAGATCCCAGCGCAGCTCTCTCGTCGTGTCACTGGTAATGAGCAAGTGGAGACTAAGTGCGCTAAAGCCTAAACCACTCTACGTGAGTGGAGCATCTGGCTGTTACCAGAACTCCAATTGCCGATTTTATTTTTATACAACGTTTCTTGGCCACTGCCGTTTCAACCTTCGAGGTGGATATTAAAGATGGGTGGAACAGGATTAGGA
The DNA here is from genome assembly GCF_000696795.3 of Halyomorpha halys. Classification (NCBI taxonomy): domain Eukaryota; kingdom Metazoa; phylum Arthropoda; class Insecta; order Hemiptera; family Pentatomidae; genus Halyomorpha; species Halyomorpha halys. The sequence goes on along the minus strand of NW_027106400.1, from coordinate 1,266,201 downwards.
TTGAACCAAAGGATTGGGATGATTAGAAAGGTTTATATGGAATTTTGAGAATTTGGTTGGTATGAGGTCAAGGACAAAAGGGATATGAAAAATATATATAAAATTATATTAAAGTACAGATAATATCAGGAAATATTAAACCTAGGCAGATATCAAATTAAGAATTTTTCGGTTTTATAAATGAATCAGAAAATGGTTCATGTTGATGATACGTGATTTGATGAGTTGATGGTGATGATAAAGACGCATAAGCGTTGTAGAAATTAATAAAGATTTTTTAATAAAACTCCCACCTCAAAATTCAAATTTATATTACACGACTTCCTAGAAGTTAATTAAAAATAATATATAATGTTGCCCTACATAAAAACCTCTTGATTATCCTATTATACAACTTGAAGGCCACTTGACGACTCAGGAGGAATTCGCAGGTTGTTTTGTTACTAAGCCCACGCAATGATTATGCCCCGAGGAATGCTTTAAATAAGGCAACTGGTCATTAAGATGACTGATCGGATATTTATTTAAAAATAAATAAAAAAATAAAGCGATTATAAAAGCAAGAAGTTGCAATTACCTCGACACCCACTTGAGAGGGTTCGGCAATACCGATGATATCTCCCCTGATATTGTGTGGGCGCCCCATTCTGCAATCTCTCCCCCAGGCATATACCATTTCTAATAAATCGTTTTTATATATCTTGATGAAGTGAAGTGTTACGTCATAATTTTTAAATAAAAGTAAAAAAAAAAATTTTGATTTTAAAATATTCAAAATCAAAGTCCTAATCTTATCAGAGGGTTTTTTAATGAGTACTCTGGCTGTAACTGATTTAATATTTGAGTACCATGTGACCATAATTAGAAAGTATAAGTTTTTCATTAATGATAATAAATATAATTTTGATGAATTAATTACAAGTTATTAAAGATAAGAGAATATACAATACAAAGTTTTGTCTCTATACTTTATAAAAAAGTTTTATTTATCACTTTGTAATATTTTGTTTTACTCTCAGCAATGGAAAATTTAAATCCTGAAAAGAAAAGGAAGCACAATGTATTAATATTTATTACACTATATTGAAAAAATAATACAATATGAACTAAAGAATACATCTTAATTACAGGTATACAACTTGAGTACAATTGATTAGTACTTGAGTACAACTTGATTAGTATAGGGTGTTTTTTTAAGCCCGATAGAACTTGAAATTGTAAAAAATAACACAAAAAATTAAATTGTAATCAAAATTTTTTTTTTATTCGAAAGATCAATAC
>NW_027106400.1:1263821-1264135 GCF_000696795.3 Halyomorpha halys | reverse complement strand
ACTAATAGCTAATATTGCCATGGATACGATATTTATTTATCAATGGTTCATTCATGAATAAGGGTCGTATCCATGGCAATTTTAGCTAGTAGTTTTAACTATAGCTAATATTTCCCTAACTTGGGCGGACAGGGAATATCCTTCCCTCTAGTTATTATAAGTTTTAGGTTTTCAATTAATTTTCATAACCTTTTTGAAGTACTTATTTATTACGTATTTATTTATTTTTCATACAGATAGTTTGATTATGTCCATCTTGTCTATTCTTTTGTTTGTATATATTTTAAGAGTTTTTTTTTTTTATTTATTTTTTT
>NW_027106400.1:1258649-1263436 GCF_000696795.3 Halyomorpha halys | reverse complement strand
TTCATTACTTTTACCTATTGCCCACAACTGTGTGGCATATTGTAATATCTATCAATAAATAAATCTATCAATAAAACAAAAAAAAAAAAAGTTCAGGGCTTTAATACAATATAATCAACACCTTTTTTCCATAAAAATTATACCTTAAATTTTAAAGAATAATTAAATAAAAAAAAATAATCAAAACTAATTTTTAATATATTTCCATACTTACTCAACTAATTAACTATTTTTTATCCATTTTCAAATTTAAAACTTTGTTTGGAATAAGGCCAAAATTTAATTGTAATTAAACTTCTTTTGTTTTATGATTTTAACTAATTTGATTATCACATGTAAACTGAATAAAACAATCTTTCTAATTCAATTTTGAATATTAGTCCACATTTTCAAAATCTATTCATTATTCACACGTTATTCCCCTTCCGGTTTTAAAATTTTAACTATTGAAAACTCTACTTTTATTTAATGTGATCTTAAATTTCACTGTTATTTATTATTTTTACATGTTACCTACAAATTATTATATATTTTTCATCTCCATCTTCATGGTTTTTTTACTGTGTACTAAACCCTAAATATTATTTACCTTAAGCATTGGCCCAGCTGTGTAAATAAGAAAATATATTTTGAATTACTTATATTAGTTATATGGTATTGAATTAGTTTTTTAATCATTTACTGAAAATATAGGCATAGATAAAAAAAAAAAGTTGATTGTCTATTATTTTTATATTAAGCCCGAAACCTTGTTCTTATGTAAGGGAAAATAAAAAAGGGCTTTTTTTACCTGAAAAAGAAAAAAAATGATAAATATCAGTTATTTATTCAACAAATAGATATATAGTGGATAATGTCTGTGGCATGGCACAGTGCTACTAACTCCAAAGACCAGTTTCGAATCCAGTTTTGCATATAATTATTTATTCTGTTACTGTAGCAGTGAGTAAGGAAGCCTTCTGGTCCACAGAGCCTCATAAATTGGGTAGCTTAGATGAGATAAAATCTTGCGGTCGACCAAAATCACCACCTCCTTGCAAAACCGTTGGTTCAATAACAGTACTCTTTAAACTTTTATCTTACAATTTTTTTAATAATTAAGAACACTAGTATTCACTTCATTCAGTTAAACTAAAACTGTAATTGTACGTGTGACAATGCTTGTGTTGACGATCAGTAATTGTGAGAGTTGTAGTAGGCTTTGTTGAATGAAGTGCAGAGGTATCATCAAGCTGATGTCCTAATTCAATTGGCTCGAGCCTTTAATTATATCAACCAATTGTCTTTGCCTATCCAGTCCTAATCGATCACTCAATTCGATTAATCGACTTGTTTCAATACTCATTTACTGATCTCCAGCCCTAGCCATTTAATCTCTCATAGCGATTCACTAGTTTATCCTGTCGTATTCCAAACACTTTTATTAATCGTACTCATTTTTGATTTTATTAAAAAATGATTCAACTACTGAAGATTTTTATGAATGATAATTATGAATGGTTTAAGAAAACAAATAATTATTATTAAATAGTTCATGGTCTAGGGTGACCTATAGAAAAAGATAATTTTACTTTTTTAATAGCTTTGTATTATGTCATATATATTTTTAAGTTTTCTAAGAATCTCATTTTATTTTTTGACAGACCTAAGGGAAAAAAAACTACTTTTTTGAATAGTTTTGTATTATAAAATATAAATTTTTAGGTTTTCTAAGATTCTCATTTTATTTTTTGATAGACCTAAAGAAAAAAAATTACTTTTTGGAATAGTTTTGTATTATATCATATATATTTTTCGGTTTTCTAAGATTCTCATTTTATTTTTCGGCAGACCTAAGGAAAAAAAAAATACTTTTTTGAATAGTTTTGTATTATATTATATATGTATTTAAATTTTCTAAGTAACTTATTTAATTTCATTTTTTAATAGACCTAATGAAAAAAAATATTACATTTTGAAATAGTTTTGTATCCTATATGTTTTTCGACTTTCTAGGAAACTTATTTTATTTGGTTTTTTAACAGATCTCACTTTTTGGGTTCTGTAAGGGCTAATAGTTTTAAATGATAAAAAATAGAAAGGAAGTTTGAAACAAAACCTTTAGGAAACTTACATTTTTTTTTCAATTTTAACCTCCTTGTATGAAAATCAAAGTCCATTTGAAACCATAATTTTATATCGAAGTCTATTCACAATACAACAAATAAATAGTTTATTAGAATACAGCATTGCTAAATAGTTACCTAATGTTCTAAATCATCTTAATCTTCAATAGTATTCATCTGTGTTTGGCCACTTTTCTGGTATCTTATGAAATAAAGCATCTTTGACAACGCGGCGAATCACTGTAAGAACTAATAGTTTTTTCTCCATCGAGAAACAATATAACTGCACTTCAACTTGTATAATGCACGATTTATTTTTCAGATATATATTTATGGCGTGTAAAGCCATCCAGAGTAGTTATATATAACTAAGAAATAACTGGAGTGGACTGGGATCAGAGCCTTAACGCAGGGAGAAGAAGAACTTACAGAGACTGGTCATTCGATATGAAGCTCGGCGGGGCATGTGGATCGAAGCAATCCATCAGGACACTACAATGAATGCTACAGTAGATTGGCAAGAGACCTCGTGGGATGCCAAGAACGAAATGTATAGACAGAATATAAAAATATACGAAAAAGCTGCAGCAACCTGGAAGGCAATAGTCCAAGATATGTCGGCGTTAAGAAGGGTCGTTTGTGTCAGAGGGAGTTAATGCGTCTACCTTAGCAACCTTGTTACTGCAGCGGTGCCAGTTCGAATCAGGCCTACGAATGAAAAATCATTAATATCAACTCGATAACCGACAGGTTTATCTGTTACTCCTTCTTTGTAGTTAGTTTATACCTTCGGCACTTAGGTTGATATTTTCTGCAACGGTTGGAATAAAATCCAGACAAGATTTTAAGAAATACAGGGAGTTCAACTCTACCCCGATCTTAATTTTATATGATGGTGTGATTATTATGATGAGCAGTATTTGTTCGATATCTATCGATGGAGGACACGTTGATTAAAGTTAACCAAAGACTGTTAGCAGGGAGTTCGGAGTTAGGTCTAAAGAGGAAAGAGATAAGGAGTGGCATCTTGTAAAGTCTTGCTATCTGATCGCCACTGGAGGGAACTCCTCCTTTTTCATCGCTCTTTTATCTCCTTTTTTCGCCAACAAGGACTATTTAATTAAACTAATGTTGTCCTTTTGAAGTTTGCTCCTTTTCTCACAGGATTCGCCCTTAACGCTGGGGCATCTCGCCCTCTCTTTGTAAAGGACACTCTTTTACCGTCTTATCACTTCCTCTATATATTAATTGATATCAAAGTTTAAATTGTGTACAATTAATGTGTTTACATCCTCAAATAATATATAATAATAATAGCAAAGCATTGCCTAGTCCGCTAGTTACTTATAAAAATAATCAAAATTGAGGCTTTTTTCCACCGTTCCAAGCACTGTAAACCGCATGAGCCGATCAGTAAGATGATAGGTTTGAATCATCTTGAAACAAACCTATTTATTATTTTTTATTTAAATAGGACTTCTTCTGCTGAGTATTTAAGAACAATATATATAAATATAATATATATATGTATTTAGGCAGCATAGATAAATAAAGTATTTCTCTCTCTCTCTCCATGTATCGTTTTGTGAATCTAAAAAGATAATTTCCTGAAAACTAGTTTTTAGAGAAAAAATAATGGAATAAAAAAAAAAAGATTAAACTTTTGAGGAAACTATACTTAGCCGTGTACTTTGCCTACAATGTTTACAAGAATATATTTCATAAATGTATCGCAGAAGACAGAGATGTATAGGCTTTGAATGGGAAATGTGAGGGAAGAGAATATTGACATTGGGCCTGATGCCGACATAGCCCTTGATTCAGTAGTTCCATTTAATATTTGCCGAGTAATGGAATCAATCCTTCGATATCTTGCTGATGTTTCTTTCATCGGATATCCTCCGGGCCTTCAATAGATTACAGTTCTCTGGGATTCCATCTCGATCATCAGCCTCCGTCTGATGGCACAACTTCCCTGTCGGAAGTTTATCTCTTATCTCCATGTTTGTATATTCATTTGAAAGGCAATTAATTTAATGCCTATCCTGTGTATAAAATAAGGGATCTTTCGGTAATTATATATTTTTTTCTTCTTAATAGGGAGAATATTGTGGTCGAGTCACTTTTTCGTTTTTAGGGATCCATGCGTTTCAAAGATCTCTTCCTCTTATGTCTCTTCACCCTCAGTCCAAAAAACATATTTCGGTCATTGGCCTGCCTTTGTAGTAGCTATACATTCGGAGAGGTTATCCTACAAGTAATAAATTATTTAGAAAAGAAACAATATATCCAAAAAATGTTGGAAAAACAATTAATTTTATCGAACCACTCTGTAACTATAAATTCGGTAAACGTACCTTAAACTATATGGTACCATATCTGTTCATTAGCTTACCAGAAGGACTAATAAATAAATCAACCACAAAAAAAAACTTTTTTTTTTAATACTTTATTTATTCTTATTTACAACTGTATACATATATACACATCAAGTAAATTTGCTGTAAGTGATATTATGACATGACACAAACATGTGGAGAATCTACCCATTGATAGAACTCCAAAAACATTTCTAAAGGAGAAGAACTCGAGGCCATCTTCTTTTCAGACGCCTAGGAGGATTATTAGGTAGTGAAGAAGCCAGACTAGAAACGAGTTGGTTTGGGTGGTTAGGAAGTTTAT
>NW_027106400.1:1219498-1255694 GCF_000696795.3 Halyomorpha halys | reverse complement strand
ATAAATCCGCTTAGAGTTCTGTTGACTGACCGCCTTAGAGGATAAGAAGAAATATAAAGCAGACGCCTTGGGCTGTTGGCAGTTGGCATTACCGACAGTCCACCTACCGCAATCTAATTGGGTCATCGAGTTCTAACAGCCACCTCCGTTCTCTGCAAGTATTGGGGCTAGCTTTGGTTAGGAACGTTAGATGTAACATCAAGAATAAGGTATATTGATTTTTAAAAAAGCTTAAAATAATTGTCCACATAGTTTATTACTTCCAAACTGTTATATACTATGCCTTAATGTGTATATTGATATTTTTTTCTTTTTCAAACTGTTAGTGGGGTGTATTTTTCTGGTTCTTGAAGATAAGTCGATAAAACAACTACAATGAGGCGACATTACGCAACTTCGTTGTTTGCATAGTCATGCCAATTGGCTATTACAGTGTCTTCTACATTGCTGTGACACCATAAACTGGATTGGAAGAAGATAGTTGACCGTGTGTTGTAGATTGCAGGAAGATAGTCTAGGTGGCAGTCGATAAAGGTACAAAATAATAGAAAAAACAGATTCTCCCCATTTTACAGGGCTTCGCCAAGAATGGAAACAAGATACGAACATTATAAGAAGTGACAGAACATAAATTAGAATAAATATACAGAATAAAGTATGCAAAAAAAATTATATATATATTTATAAAAAATTACAATAAGTTCAAGTTAAGGAAGTATAAATATAAGTCTATAGGAGACTAATTACTAATAAATACTACATGTTGTGATAGAATTGTAAATATGGAGTATTACTTGGGTATTAAATCGACAATACTTATTAGAAATAGTTGTAAATATCGTCAAAGTGTGGGTGAAAATCATGGTAAACAGATAGTTGAAGTAAATGTACCAAAGCTAAGGTACAGTAAAAATGAAAATTAAGAATAATGATAATAATAAAAATAACGAAAAAACGGGAAGGAGGATACCTGATCCTAATTGAAAAAGGTTGAATACTGAAAAGTTAGGGAGGAAGAAGGAGGCAGGTAAAAGATTCCCCACTGTTTCACTCGCCGTCAAAACGGGTTAGATTTTTTGTAATATATAAATATAAACTATAATAAAGTAAGTAATGGGGGCGGGGCAGGATAGGAAATAAAAAATAAGTTAGATGGAGGAAAGATGATGTGACGAAGCTGTTGGAGATTTTAAAGTGTTGTAGAATAGTTTTGAGTAGAAAGTAGTTTACTCTCAAAAGAGTAAATTTTGATACCAGTCTCCTCCAAATCTATCTTCATTTAAGTTTGGTAATACTGAAAATCTCCAATCTCCTCCAAACCTATCTTCATTTAAGTTTGGTAATACTGAAGGTCTCCAGTCATCTCCAAACCTATCTTCATCCAAATTTGGTATTACTGAAGGTCTCCAGTCTCCTCCAAACCTATCTTCATTTACGTTTGGTAATACTGAAGATCTCCAATGGTAATTTGGTAATACTGAAGATCTCCAGTCTCCTCCAGTAGATTTTACAACTGATCCTCTAAGAAAAGGAACTGCACATCTGAATGATAGAGCAATCAAATCAAATACCTTTAATACAGTTGTTAATTAGATCATATTGTTTCTATAACTTACAGAAAATCTCAGTGGGTATTGTTACAAGACACTCAGTGGCCAAACTTTCACTCACTTTAGGCGCGTTTTACTTTAATCAAACCTGAAAAGTAAAAAATGCATCATGCATTAGCATTCAATGTGTACTTTAAATTAGGCTGATTACAATGCTATATTTATAAAATTTAGCATGTTAAAGTGTTTTACATTTAACTCAACATCATGAATATCTGATATATATTTAATTCTTATTCCTTGACATGTACTATTAAAATTTAGTTTTAATCTAATGGTGTTAATAAAAAAATGACCTTTTGTCAATTAACTATTTCTATTATTATTTCTTTGATATAAAATACAATTAATACTCAAAGTATAGTCTATTCTTATCTACCGCCATTAACCATCTGCTAGCCAATTGCTCGATCCCACGCTGATACCATTCTTTGGGATGGCTGTAAAAGAACTCTAGGACTACAAAATTATCAATTTTTTTTTCCTTCGAGAGTTCGAACCCATGAAGTTATGTAAACTTTTCATTGGTTTGAGGGGAAGTAGATTGCTGATTGCCAGGAGTAAGTTGGTGATGGACCAGTCTACTGCTCTTTTCACCTTCAAGTAGATGGCGACTAACAGTATCTTTCGACACACCACACTCCCTGGCTAGTTAGTGAGATAGGATTTGACTCAACAGCTTCCTACAGAACCTCATCAATATTCATTCATGGTCACCCTTCATCCTTTCCAACGTCGTATCTCCACTGCTAAATTTTTCAAACCAACGCCACGCAGAGCGCTAGTCAAGGACACCTTCCCCTTCACATTTAATAATTTCACGAGTTGCCTCAGCGGCTCTGAATTTTTTTTAATAATGAAATAATTAAACTGATGCTTTTTTTTATGAAGTCGAATGGGATTAAACAAGCTTATAGAATGCTCAAAAGGGATTAATAAGCATTGGTAAGTATTAAATAGGATTAAAATATATACAGTCCTTTGAATTTTTCAATTTGGCCATTTTTCAGCCTTTTTTTTAAACGGCCATTTTTTCACCCCATTATTTGGCTATACCTCTGTAAGAATAAAAAATATTTTTTATCATACCGAAATTAGATGGGAATAATATGCGAAGAATCTATTGAAGACTCTGCTACCCACTTTATGAGAAGAGCCATGCAGTACTCATCCATGGAGCTCCATAGTCATACTCATTCCCCAACCGATAAATAAGCCATCCAAATTTCCTTAAAGCTGGAAGGCGCATCGTAAATTGCTTCGGGAACAAGAGCTATAACAAAGAAGCGAAGCCACTCTTGAAGGCACACACAAAGACTCTATAAATCTTTGGTCTCAGCTACCTGCTCCTCCTAGTGCTGCTTCTTATATAGCCAAGGTCTTTCTTGTGTGGTCTCCCTCCAGCGACAGCACATTCACACTATACTATATCTTCAAAATACTATTTAATAAAACTAATTATGAAGAAGGTGGTCAGGGGTGCGGTAACAAGAAAACAAAAATGGTTTACAACTATTTATTTGCCGACGTTTCGCCCCACTTTGTAGGGCTTCATCAGGGTTGAAATGATACAAAAACTATCAATGAAAGAAAAGAGTAAATAAGTTAGTATAAATATACAATAAACCATGATTTGAATATATTACACTTAAGACGAATCATGGAATTTGTAATTACAACTGGGCAAACTGTTCCACGTAGATTTCATAGAATAATTGGAGAAGTTTGTCGGGGGGTGCGGTCAGCAAAGAACAACATAAATAAACAAAACCATATTTATTTATTTTATGCCTACGTTTCGACCTGAATTTCAGGTCACATACAATTGAAAAGGAATAGTATACAAACAAATTTAGAATTATACAAAATATTGAATTGAATCATAAATGATAAAAATTGATAACTGATAATTGAATAATAAAACAAAATTTAATTGATTGATAATCGTAGAATTGGATGGTAGTAGATTGAAAATAGTGACAGATGAAATATAATATCATGATGAATGATGATCATGAAATATAAGATATGCAAGTAGTGTCTAGAAAACTGAAAAAATAAATAAATAAATTGAATCTACTAATTGAACATTATGACAGACAATGAAAAATAGTGAGTGGCTTATATCTGAATTACAGTGTGAGTATTAACTTATATACCTATACTAAAAATATAAATATATATGTGCATATAAATATATATACATATACAATAGGAAAAGGTAGAATATGGAGAATGGGAAAAGAATAATGTAACAAATATAAGAACGAGAAAGGAGACTATAGAGAGAATATAGTTAATTAATTTTTGTCTGAATGAAATAAACCAATGCCACCCACACAGAGAACATTAAAAAATGACGGGTTCCGTAATCCTACTAATTACCAATAATAAAATAGTTTATTATCTTTTTTATTACAGTGATTACTTCCTCCCCTTTTTTAAAAATATAATATAACGAAATCCACAGCGAAGGTGATGTTTGCCTATGCATAATGACTCACCTCTCGACAGAGATGGGCAAAAATTAACTATGGTTGTAACTAATTGCTAAAGTTGCCATAGAAACGATCCTTATTCATGAATGAACCATTGATTAATGAATATCGTAACCGCGGCAATAGTTTTAACTATAGCTAATTTTAATCCATACTGGAATATACAAACTGATTTAATAGCATTTGTACATATTAAGAAATATAGATAAATAAAATTCTTTCTTATTTTACTAGGTTATATAGAATAATTATAACCAAAATGCAGTATAATGTTAGACTGCATGGTGAAATTGGTATTGAACCGATCCAAGTGAACTAAAATAGATCGTGCGGCTGCAATTAAGGGATGAAAAAATGCAATGGCGGACTGAGGACGAAATTTAACGAAGTTACGAGTTTCTTGTTAATTGGTCACTGTTAAAATAGCTGTTGATTCCAATCGCTTCGATAAAACTCCAGGCTTTATTCTCTTTTTTATGACGGAGTAAACTCCAATCGAAAACTATCGAGGTCGTATATCGATTGTGACTCCGTAATTACTGCATTGTGTCAGCAAGGGTAGTTATTAAATCCGTAAAACACACCTTAATGCCTTGTTAATAAAAAAATAAAGTTATTCAATTAAAAAAAAACAGTTGTTCCTTGAACAACGGTAGTGCACAGAAGTGATCACGCTCTACCACTAGATTTTTTCTCCAATTAACGATATTCAATTTATAGGGGCATAGAACCTGAAATTTCGAGGAATAGTTTTAATGTTTTTGTTTTTTTAGTAAACAGACAAAATGTACACACTAGTTTCTGAAAAATTTTAAATTGTTTTTGTAATTAATTTTTCCTGAAATATTTTAGGATCTGTAATTGGTGTTTTGCTCGTTTGTTCCATACTTTTTTTATTAATATTACAATATACATGAAATTATATATTTAATGCCAGATAGGTCCTATACTCATTTATGAAGTCAAAAAGGGCTTAAATGCCTAATTTTCAAAAATTCTCAATCAAATAAATACCTTTGATTACGCTTATATGAAAGTAAATGACCAGTTCTCATAGTAATCAGTAATAAACAATGAATAAATACAAAATAATATAATTATTAGAAGTTTGTCGGGGGGGAGGGTGCGGTCAGCAAAGAACAACATAAATAAACAAAACCATATTTATTTATTTTATGCCGAAGTTTCGACCTGAGTTTCAGGTCTTCATCAGGGCTATAGAACAAAAGAGATAACAAGAACATTTAGAGAAACATAAAATTGAAATGGAATAGTATACTGAAACTCGGGTCGAAACGTCGGCATAAAATAAATAAATATGGTTTTGTTTATTTATGTTGTCCTTCGCTGACCGCACTCCCCAACAAATTTCTCCAATCATTAATCTATGGTTAACTATCTACACCGCACACAAAATAATATAGAATTTTATGAATAACTAAAAAGGAAAAATATAAACATCCTATTCGAACGGAAAAAGCCAAGACGGGAACGAACGATCGTTCCCAATTGCATTACAGTTTGTTATCTTTTGTTAAACTGTTGTATTTATTATTATGAATACATATTTATATATTTATTAAAAAAATTAAATATTATGTAATAGATAAAGTTGTCTTATGAGGAACAATAGATCTATCAATGCCATACTACAGTTTGTTACAAGTTAGATATTATTGTTTTATTTTTTTTTAACATAAATACCATATTTTTGTTTTAAATTACTGACTATATGATTATTTAAAGCATATAACTTATTTTTTTTTAAGTTTCGTTATTTATGTGTTTTACTAAAAATTGCACACAGACTTTGCCATTGTCTATGTCTTCTTAATTATTTAAATAGATCCATTTTTGTATTTGTTTTTTTAAATAAAGGCATTTCATTTATTCATATACATTGGATTCTAGTGTTATTTTTTAGTGTTGCTCTTCCTATATACGAATTGAGCGATCTGAATATCGAAAGCCACCAAATTAGTTTTTGTTACTTTTTTTTTTTTAATTTCGTTTCAATTTGCAGCGATATAACAAACTAGTCTAGCTGGCAGTTTCTCTCGACTATCGATCATAGGACCACATAGTTCGTGTTTAGGAAGGGAAATACTTTTTTAAAAAAATAGTACCAAAAAGTGACATATTTATTCAATCATATTTTTCTTTAATTTTTGATTTTATACTAAGCTAAAATTTGAACTTGTAGTTGATGTAATGGATGTAATATACTGGAAATTTACCTTTCAAACATTAATTTAAGTTTTAGCTTTGATTTGCGACTATTATCCAAATATTTCCTCTAATAACTAAACTTACTTCAGAGTTACACACTCCAGTGCTATCTGAATCTATTACGTCAACTTCATCCTAGGAAGAACCACAAAGTGTATGGAACTACCTCAGTCGTTTTTCCTAAGTTACATCTCATTTCATAGAATTCTGATGAACTTTGTGCTTTAAGCCAAAGAAGGTTCACATAATTAAAGTATATTTTATAATATTTTTTAATTCTCATCAATCTATGGGGAAAATGTCAAAAAATGACCGAAATTTGTTTTACAAGTTTTAGAAAAATTCAAAAATCAGTATGATTCTTCCACTAAAAGTTTATTTTTCAAATTAGAATAAAGGAACTGTTTCGGAAAGTGGTTAAAGTAGTACAGTGAAATAACGGTGGACATGTCGCGTAGAAGGATCCGAACGGGGAATTTCATTTTTCCGTTATGCAGAGTTGTCCGTTAAGAAGGAGTAAATATAAAAATAATATAAAAATGGAACAATAAAATCATGTTTATAATATTGTCGCTTAAACTATAATTCCTCTTTGTTCATTGGTTTGACATTACTAGCCATTTATATCTTCGAATGCCTTAACCATCTTCCTCCGTTTTAGTCTGCCTACCTCATCTTTTGAGGTAACTCTGTGGTATTTTTTTTTTAATTGTCATAGTACCTCTTGATTTGTTTTCTTTCCAACAAATATACCATATTCTGGTTGCTTTAGATTGCGGTGAATTATATAACGTGTCTTTAATAACCGTTTCATAATTAATTTTTTTCCTTCTATATTTTCCTAATTAAAAAACCATTATTTTAGAATATTTCTCTTGTGTGTTTTTTGTATATAAGTTTTGATATTAATGACCTAAAATTAATATTAATTCTACTTTTTATGGTGCTTATCGAAAGAATTATTCTCAGTACATTATTTATGTCCAAAAAATTCTAAAATATGATTTTTATTTTTTTTCACGAACCGGCCAGCAAAGACCACGTGAATATCGTTTTCGATTCATCCTCACACTTTCCATCTTCCTTCTACTCCAATACCCTTTCATCCTCCTGGACTGTTCCTCCCGCTCTTCCTCAGTCCATTTTATTTTTATTCTACTCAGTTCCTATTTCTTCATGATATAATTAAAGTTTTGCTCAGGTAAATCCGACAAGGATACAACTAGGATATTTAGCCCCAGAGGGTTTCGTTTATTTCCTCTGTTCCTAGCATTTTCAGAATAGAGTATCCAACACGTGGAGACACGTATCCTCAGGAACTCTGATGGAAAAAAAGGCGTTCTTAAGCATGCCGAAACATTAGCGGCAATATGACTTCAATCTATATTATAATAATCAAAAATCAGCACATCATTCTTGTGACAACTCATGTCTACCATGTTTTTGCTGAGAATGTATACAATTTTTCTTACTCAAAAACTTATTTTGAAATATTTCTAGAATAATTTATCAATTTAATTTTATGACGCCTTCCATTATAAACGCCCTAACCACTCAAACCGCCTAGTTTCTAACTTTGCATCCTCTCCCATTCCTGACAATCCTCGAAGATGCCTGAAAAGAAGATGGCCATGAGACCAGCTAATGTAAAATGTCATTAGAGTGCTACCAGTGGGTAGATTCTCTACACGCCTGTAACACTCCATTTTAACTAAAACCATATTTACTAAATGTATTATGTAATATATAGTTGTAAATTTCAATAAAGTTATTTAAAAAAAAAATATGACGGAGATGGTCGGTGATGTGATCAAAAAGGAAAAATTTATTTCAATTTTTTTATTTTCCGACGTTTCATCTCACTTTACTGGGCTTCATCAGGGCTAAAAAAGTGACAAAAAACTTAAAATGTGTTGAAAATCTAAGATAATTATACAATTATAAGTAAAAGTATATTTGTATAAATAAAAAAATAAGATCTAAAACTTATATATACTTAATACAAAAATGAAATAGCATGTATTATAACATGTAAGACGTAATAACACGTAAACAGAAAAGTAAATATAAGAGAAATCAAAAATTTTACAGTAAACAAGAAAACATAGGAAGTAAGATAAGAATAAATAAAGTTCAATAAAAAATAAATTGACAAAAATATAATAGTATATTCATAAATAAATAAATAACAAACGAGAATCACCCACCTGTCCTGTTGAAATACAACACTAGAATGAGCAAATATTATCTCTGTACACAAATATATAATTTAAAAATAAATAATAATATTTCCTAGATAACTAAGCGATGATATGTATTTCATTTTAAATAATTATAAAATCCTATCATAAAAGCAAAAATTCTTATCATACTAATTGACAAAATAAATAACTCAGAGCTTCAGTTCTGAAAACGTCGTGACAATGTAGTTACATTATTAATAGCTTATGTCCGTTATTGAGAAGTTCTGATGAGAAAGAGAATTGATATCCACGTGCGTAACAGAGGGGTTTAGCTATATTAAATCCGTACTTTGCTGACAAGGACAAATTATTTTATGATGCCTTAAGCTCGGTTTGAAATAAGATATACAAATATTCAATCAATATCAATCCCACCGTAGATAATTCAAAATGTAATTTCCACGGTGGACTGTACGCTTAGATGGTTCCAGTTGATTATTACTTCTACCATATCCGCCTCGATTCGTGAAGGTAAATTGTTCCAACACAACTTTATAATAATCCGCAATTGCGATTTCGTTTAACTGGTAAACCGATTGTATGATCCGATTAATTTCGATTATTCAATATCAAGTGGAAATTGGAATTCATTAGTTTCATATTTACCTATGTCCTAGCTATTTAATTTCATACATAAATGTGTATTTGTACTTCTATAACCAGCTCATTTGGAAGCGGTGGCAGATATATATGCTTCATTTACCAATTATTATTATGTGATGTTAATAGTCCATAGATTTTATTCATTTCATATCATTATTATATTAATGATAAATATAAAATATAAGCTAATTTTTGTAATAAAATTTTTATAATGGGTCAGTAAGAAAATCATATACCTCTTGTCTCACTGTTTACTAAGTCAAGTAATAATTTCACTTTGTGATTTATTAATTTGTAAATATTTATTGTTTAAAAAAAAAGTTTAAATATAAATATATACTTTGTGTATAATCTATTCACTTTCTTGAAATCGTTATTATTGTTAAAATAAAATAATATATATCCAAGTTAAGTACCAAAACGTTCTTTATTATTTCTTTAAAAGTCCAACGTTTTAAGAAATAATAAAGAATAATAATAATAAACGCATTTGGTTATCCTTAAGGACTATCTTAAATTTACACCTCACATCCGATTTTTTTTTAATATTTATTTATTGCTATTTACAACTGGTAGCATTCTAATGACATTTTACATTAGCTGGTCTCGTGGCCATTTTCATTTCTAGCGCCTCGGAGGATTGTCAGGAATAGAAGAGGATGCAAGATTAGAAACTAGCGGGTTTGAGTGGTTAGAGAGTCATCCAATTTTAAAAACTTATTTCAGGTTTTTTTCTCCTCTCGTATTCAATCCTTACAATCCAAAATCCTTCGTAAAATCATCCTCAATGCTTCTTACTTTGTCACAAATAAAATCACACATAAAGACCTTAATGTTCCCTATGTAACCGATCTAGCCCGAACCAGATATCACTCCTTCCATTGTAAACTCTCTAACCACTCAAACCCCCTAGTTTCTAACCTTGCATCCTCTTCCTCCGAGGCGCCTGAAAAGAAGATGGTCCCGAGACCAGCTAATGTAAAATGTCATTAGAGTGCTACCAATGGGTAGTTTCTCTACACGCCTGTAACACTCCAATTTAACTTAGATCAGATTTACTAAATGTATTATAATGTACAGTTGTAAATTTCAATAAAGTAACTTTTTTTTAAAGTTCGAATTATCGAGATTACACTGTATTTAGTATTGACAATATTCTAAAGGAAATCTCATTTCACCTTAACATCTTTAATACATATAGATAATATAAAAACTTTCTAAATTTATATATTTTTTCTTTCTTTGCTCCTTGGACGGATTGGCAGAATCCTCAAACAAGTATATAATATGTTTTGACCTAATGCCACCGAAAATAGTTCCATTGAATTCTGTGATTCCGAAGTCCTTTACCTCTCATTGCAAGGTTATATTATTATTGCTATAATTCCTAATAATAATAATATTATACCAGATTCGTGGTTAAGCATTTATAAAGTCACCCAATTCGCGGTTGTGTAAGGAAGCGTGAACGAATGTTATACCGTTAGCTAAGACTTCTGCGGTTGCACCCTCTCGTAAATCCCAGGATATGACACATTTCTTTTTTTCCTTTCGCCTTCTTTATTCTGAAGGGAACAATGAAAGCCCACCAGCTCCTTAAAAGCGATACTCCTTTGTCTGATTTCCTTTCTACTTCTTCGTTTCTTTTTCTTCTCGACGAGAAGTCTGTTACCCCCCTCTCTTCTTAAACATAAAGGGAGGGAGAGACGAGGCATTAAAAGCGTTTTAGTAACGGAGGTAGTGAATGACGAAAAGTATTTGATTCCGTCTTAATTATCTTGAAAAATGAGGAGCTCTTAAGTAGCCGCGGGTTAGCTTTTCAGAATATAAAATATTTATCCGCCCTCCTCACCCCCCACCATTAGAAAAAGGATAACTTTTGTATCTCCTTAGTGGTCCACTTGGAAAGTTTTCAACTTCTCTAAGGATATAAAGATATTAACAGGCTGCTCGATGCCAGCTTTCAACAACCCTCTAATGTAAAATCAACACAGATAGCCGCTGTTTCTATAACTTTTCTATTTAGATACTTTAAAGTTACCTATGTCACTTCCCATTTATCTTCTAAATAATATGTTAGAAACTAAAAGAAATATTTACACGTAGTGTATAATATTTGTAGCAAATAAAGTGCAAAAAAATAGCATACATGCTGGCAGATTTTAACTATTGCACCCTCTGCCTGATGTAAACAATATGATAGTTGCCGTCATGACAGCATTTACAGCCGAGGCAGATCTGGCATACTATTGAATTAAAACCATTTTATTGACCAAACAATACGGTCTTTTATATATCTTATATAGCTTATTTGACAATGATAAACCCCTTACTTTATTGATTGGAGAAGATGGTCGGGGGGTGCGGTCAGCAAATGAATAACATAAATAAACAAACAAATATTTATTTATGCCGACGTTTCGTCCTGAGTCCTGAGATAACAACCATCATATAGAGAAACATATTTAATTGAAAAGAAATATTATACAAACAAATTTGGAATAAACAAAATATTGAATTGAGTAATAAATAATAAAAAATTGATAATTGAAAAATAAAAAATAATTCATTGATAATCATGTGAATAATAAATAATACAATTTTTTATTATTCAATTATCAATTTTTAATTCAATTCAATATTTTATATATTCCAAATTTGTTACAATACTATTTCTTTTCAATTTTATGATTCTCTAAATGATGGTTGTTATCTCATTTGTTCTATAGCCCTGATGAAGACCTGAAACTCAGGTCGAAACGTTGGCATAAATAAATTTTTTTTTGATGATTTTGTCTTTTAGTTTGAAAACTATATGGAGAGTTACGTTGGATACGTAATAATGGGTTAGTATTAGAAAAATACAAATTAATGGAGCATAACCTACAGAATAGTCACCATACGATTACCTTGCAGACCTGTAACAAAATTAATAGCTTATCATTTAACATGTAATTTTTATTAGAATATTTTTTTTTTTTTACCTTTCTAAATTCTGCAAAATAGAAATCCGGGTTTGTCCCAAACAATAAGCGAACATTAAAGCATACATATTAGGTAAATTTGTACTAGCTGTTTTCATGAAACTGAATTTCATGAATGCATGGTTTTCTATTCTCTTGGTAATACCGACTATCAAGCGTGCCTTGATTGCACGGCAGCAAATACCATTGTTCACACGATGTTAGTGGCTTTGACAATAATCACTGTGACCATTGAACCCGTATTTCATTATTAAACATTAGGGGTATTCATGATCTTTAGTTTAACATGTTAAACAATGTTAAACGGAGAAACTCATGTTAAATGGAGAAATATCTCCTTCTTTTATCATGTTGAAACTATATAACATATAGCATGGTTGAGTCTATTACTAGGTATGTTAAATAGAGAATGACGTCACGCAATAGACAAGCTGAGCTCGTCACCGTTTTATCCGTTGTGTTGGCTGATTTTAAAACTAATAAAGCAATGTATGACAATAATTATAATGTAATGATAGCTGCAAATTAGCTTATCTTGATTCTCTTCCTCACAAATTAGAAGACCAACAAAGCAATGAGCGGCCCTATTTTCACACAGCTTCCACTTTTCATTCAATTTAGGCATGTTGTAATAAATTATTGTAATCAAAACTTGTAAGTAAACAATAACATGAAGTTTTGGAAGGAAAGGTTATAAAACAAGTTGCTCAGAAAATCCGCTAGGAGCTCTCATGCATTTAACATAACTTTAAATATGGCTCCTCACAATTCTATACTTATAACATTTAATATGGTAAAACATTTTACATTTATCACAGCATCATGAATACACCTATTGTGTAGAGAATCCTGTAATAAAGTCCTAAAAGTAATTTTTACCTACTTTTTGCTCTCATTAAGCAAGTCTTTGTTAGGTACATGAGAATTTTCAATCCTTTGGAGTAGAACAATTCAATTTATCTCTTCAATTCATACAAACTTCTTTTTGTCGAAAAACTCCGCGAGAATTCGGGAAATTAGAGCTCTCTATGTATTAGCGGGGATTTGATTATTCCTGCGCCAGTGATTAAAAGACATCCATATTCATAGCCAATGCAAAACCGAGTGGAGTTCCGGCCAAATCAAACTTTCTCATTCCTCAGCGAATTATCATCTCTCTCCGACGGCTTAGTTTCAGGGAGGAAAGGCGGGGTGTGTTAGAGGGAAAATTAGGGAGTGAGGGGGGGAGAGAGTTAGGGAGCGAGGGAGGTAAAAAAAAAAAAAAAAAAAAACATGAGAAGAGAGATAGAAAACCCTTTGACGGTAATTCAGTTTCCTCGGAGTCACAAACGGGGATCCGTTGAATTATGTGTTTTTGATTGGATTTTTTTTAAGTCCATGAATTCGTGCTGGAAACGATTTCCAGAGAATTTTTACCCTAAAAGATCCGTTACCTGCTATCAATCTTTTAGAAGTAAGAGCTCTATGATTCGAAATTCTATTTAAAAGAACTCCATACTTTGAAGTCCACCTAGTTCCCTATTTGCCATGTAGTAAATAAATAAATAGTTCGAAAGTTTGTCTCACAAAAAAATAGTAAAAAGCACTTGACATGTATGGATTCATGGAGAGCATTAGCTGTTTATGTTGCCACCTCCTCCACACTCATGATTGTGTTCAATACGTTCTTGTAATTTGCTAGACTGCTCCATTTACTTGCAAGTTTTCTCTACATCCCTCCTGCAAGGTCCTTTCTTTATTTGTGAGTTTAAGAAATGTCACATTCCTGAAAAACGTGAATTCCTGAACGGTTCAAGATCAGTTCTCAGACAGACTTGTCGAAAGATACTCTAGAAGACAAGTTGTATATAGTAGTATAAGTTTTATAGTTGTACATAGTATTGAGAAGACTAATACTGTTACTATTACGATACACGAGTGCTCCGAACTGTCCAAGCAGCAATAGGCTCACTTGACGAACTCGTTCTCACCATTATCAGTAGTACTAGCAAATAGCATGTTATAGTATCCCTCTTTGTATAAATATCTTTTACTACTCTGCTACTTAGTGTGTAATTACTCATAAATTTAGACTCAAAATAGAACTTCTGAACACGGATATGAAACCATATAACTCGAAATAAAAATTACCCGTCACCAACTCGACGCTCTTGAATGTGCTTTATTTTTTACTATGTTTCTAGGCTCAATTTGGCCAGTCGGGTAAAAACCGATTAATTCTCAGTCACTCTTTTGTTGTAAATATTAAATATTCTCAAAATGTTTTATGTTTTTACTTTTTTTTAATAAAACATTTTTCTCATTATATTAGAAACAATTATTTATTTCTATCAAACTTTATATTTTTATAATTATAATCTTTATATTTTTGGGATTGAAACCCCCCCCCTCAGAGTAAATGTTTGCAGGTTCGGGTGAACGAAAATAAAAAACGGAGGACCTGAAACAAATATGAAAAAAAAAAAAGAAATAATGAACAAAATTATATGATAAAGAAGAACTTCCTTCCATTTGTTATACAATTTAATAAAATTAAAATATAAACAATGAAATAAATAAAAACAATGTATTGTTTTCTGTTGTTACAAAAAATAATGGAATGAGTTGTGAAATAAAAAAAATAAAAAATATTTGGATACGTATACAAAACAAAATAATTTTCTTTACACAAAAAATACTAATTTAATTAACTTGTGTTAATCAGAAGACAGACCAAAAATTAAGGAAGCAAAAAAATAAGGTCAATGAAGGGAGAAAAATAGTCACTCACAGATTACCGGGGGGGTCGATATGCGCATATCGATAACATTTTTAGTTTCAATCTCATCCGAGATGAACGCCTTGATCTCGTTGTCGAGTTGACATTGGGTGAGGGTCACTTGTAAGATAGAGCCCCGAAAACAAGTAGTCTGTTGAGTTAGAAATTCGGTGAGAAAAAAAGCACCAGGTGGGTCTGAAGTCTGTTAATACTGACTACAGACTCCCTTATTAGTCAGTTTTCAGGCTCTAATTCCACTGCAGCTCGCAATATTGTTGTATACATGCCGAGCGAAGCATTTATACATATTTAAAAATTGTTCATGATTTTACGTAACATTTTTTTTTTTAATAATACTAGTAGCTTGCGGTTAAAACAAATTTAAAAAACTAATAATTAACAAAAAATAAAAACCAATTGGAAGTAAACACAAATTGAATTAAGAATTAGATTAACTAAACTTCTGGGATTTAACAGTTATCTCTTAAATAAATTAATTTTTTATTAACAGTCCCAGAAAACATTAATTGAAAAATAGCTACTTGCTCAATTAAATATTCACTCCTTACTTTTTAAGAGATTAAATATGTTTAGTGATCTGTAATATTTACATTAATATGATTCAAAACAGAACAGATAAAGAAGTGCGAATTTATCGAGAATGACTTAGTGGATTCTCGTTATAGATATTCCGAATTATTGGAAATAAAATTTACTACAACTTCTATTCCCTTTACATTTTGTAACTAAAGAAACGGTTTTACAGATTGTGGGATTTAATTAATCCGATTTTTACCGTTGTTTTTTGAATTTATATAAAGTCGGGGTCGGGGTCTCATTTTCTGATACCCCCCTTTTCGCGGACACTGGAAGGCCCCAAAGACACTGGACTGCAATGCCGCCCCAGCCTAAGCACTATGCAAGCTAGGACCTGCCCCTACCATCACACCAGGCGAAGATACATGGTTTTGACCGTTTCGCCCACCGTACACCTCGACGAGGGAAGCGGCCATAGGACGCGGAAGTGACCGCGACAGCGAAACTTCCAACAGCCACCAGATAAGCGCATGATTTCCATTAGTCTATGAGACCCCACTTTTCTAATTTATTTATTGAGAATTATATTAAAGATTAACACAATAAGCCATCATCGCCCCTCCAGGGATTAACACTTTTATGAATAAAGGAAAATATATGCATCCTAATTAGCGGAAAGTCTCACTATTTGCAGCCCCCCTTTTCCACACATTAATTATACTCGTAAAATTACACTCGGTTAAATTACACTGCAGTATAGCACGAGCAGGTCCCGATGTAAATACAGATAATTACAACAAAATGCGAAGTCCCTATTATATTCAACGTAAAGTTACATTCAAGGGGTATGGCCTCGTCCCCAACACAGCATCATTTTTGCTTAGAAGGAGAGTAGGGCTAGATCACTTCCCTGCCCCCCTCGGCTTCCTACAATCTATTATCTATTAATACTCCATTTTTCCTATTTATTTCTAATTATATAAGGTGTAAAGTAAGGTTTTGGAAACATGAAGTGTGAAAATATACTGCAGAAATAATTTTTAATCTCCAGTCAATTTGAATTCATAAATAAAAAAACTCAGCTATCCTTCAGGTGGGATTAACAAGCCCGTCCATTTTCTTCACCTTCCGTTCTATATACAGTCAGTTGCACCTCTCACATAACCTTCGATGTATTTTTTATTTTAATCCTATTAATTTCATTTTTCTGTGTTTATTATTTTTAATATTATTATCTTTATTTGTTTTTAGGTAAGCAATTGCTGTATTCGCCTACAATCGTAAGTTAATTAAGAATTTAACGATATTTTATTGCGACTTATTTAACTTTAATTAAACTTTTATTGACAATGAAATGTTATTGCATGTAGCAGCATTTTATATTTCTATTCCATTCTGATCAATAAACTTTTAATTGGTTTTGGTTATATTAATTGGTTCTTGCTTTTATTAATTGATATTTAATTTTCATTGCTTTATGAGATATTTTACCAAATGGTCCACAGTAAATAAGTTAAAAAAAAATTAAATCTGTACCACTACTATCCATGAAGGGTTAGGAGTGCAGTACTTTCTAAGAAAGACCGACGTTTGTGCAAGGAGGTGATTTGGTAAGAATCACACTAGATCGTATGTTTTAACAATTAAGGATACCCATTTTATTCTAGGAGATAGCCACTTAATCCCAATTTATCAATATTTTTTTCTCTCTTTCTTCTTTTATCTTTTTTTATTGTCAATCAATGAAAATCATACTACCTAATCTTAACTCGGAGTAGTAATGAGTTTATTTTAAAATATCAAGAAACAAGCTCTCTTCATTCACATTTGTTCCGTGATACGTATAACCCATATTTTTTTATTCATTTTTTTAAACAAATATTCTCAAACTATCAACTGAAAAATGCTGCTTCAACAGGGGACTATAAAAGCAATAATGAATAATTTTTACTGGTACTACTAGTTAGAATCTCAGACAATCGTGGTACAACCTTAAAAATTTCTTAAATTTTACTTCATTTCATCAATTTAACAATGGTAGAACCAAATTGGGAAAGCTTCAATTTCGAAGATGTCAAAAACATTACTGACATTAACAAAATGGGGGATTAGAGGTTAAAAATTAGATCTCTACAACAGTGTTGGCCGCCAGGCTTTAGCAGACTTTCTCAGCCTCCACTGGCTCTTTACCGGTGACTCGGTGAGAGGGCCACACTGGAATCTCGAAGAGCACTGCTTTACCCGTCATGTGGGGGGGGGGGGATTAAGTAGCACGGGGATCCTCAGGTCGAGAGTATATATATTAAACATAATAGTGTAAATGTGATTAGTGCTTATTTTATTTTATTTGTTTATCAGTTCAAAAATTTTCTTATTTTATTTTATCCTTATTTCTTCATGTTCATAGTTTGATTATATCTATTTTATTTATCTTTCTATTAATATATGTACAGAGATTTTATTTTTTTAATTTTGGAATGAATTTGATAATTTATTACTACTTCTTATTACCCAAGGTTGTAGCAAATTGTAATACTTATCAGTAACAAAAATTTGAAATAAAAAAAAATACCTATAACAAGATTATTGTTATAACAATAATTGATAATTATTGTTATTGTCATGGTTTTCGATCCCTCATACAAAGGTTTTCTCCTCAAAAAATGTTTTTTTTTTTTAAGTGGATAACTGGTGAAAACAGTAGATCAACAGAATCAGAAGAGATATATTTCGCTGAATAAATTTCTCATAAGCACTGTAAAATTTGAGTTATGTGTTTACAGTCGACTGCGTGTTTACATTCGAATTGGAACTGTGATTTGATTGGTGCTCGGTCTTTCGGTCGATAACTATACTGGCTTTCTTTATAAGATCTTCCAAAAAGTTATTGTTAAGATTTCTACATCATTGTTAGCATACAAAAATATATATTCATTGAAAGAAGATAAACGTAGTAAATTGTAGGAAGATAGTCCGGGTGACGTTCAATAAAGGCATCATGATTGTAAAAGAAAACTATTTATTGCTAATCAACGTTTCGCCCCACTTTGCAGGGCTTCGTCAGGGCTAAACAAAAACAAGATAAAAACATTATAAGAATTGACATATTAAAATAATTATACAGAGAAAATATGAAAAAAAAGTTGTTATGTTTATAAAATATATAAAAGAAATAATAATTATTATTTAAAGAAGTAAATATATAGGCAGATTGAAAACTAGTTACTAATAAATACAGCCAGGTGTGAAAGAATTCTTAATACAGAACTAGAGTAATAAATTGTAGAAAAATACTCCGTTAGAACTAGTTATAAATATGCTTAAGAGGTAGATGAAGAAGGTAAACAGAAGATGAAGGAAATATGGCAAAGGTGAGGTATAGTAACTACTAAATGGAAGTATTAAGAAAATTACTAAAAATAACAAATAAATACAGATGGGAGCACCTGTCAGATTGAAACAAAAATGCCAACTGCATAGTCTGGCATTCGTTCGCAGGTATAAAATTTACCCACTTCTTAGCTAACCCTCAAAATGGAAAAGATTATAAAGAGGTAAAGCATTATAAAAAATCTTATCCTTTTTGAGGGTGTTTAGGGAATATTGATAAAAGGATGATTTTCATTGATGAAACGAGTATTTCCATTAAAAAGAGATTCGAAATTTTTCATAATCACAACGTTTTGCCCCCCACTGCTAGTCTTCTTCTGGGATAAAATAAAAGGAAAGAGAGTAGGCAAAGTGTACGAAATTGACATGAAAACAAAAGAAACATAATATTACAAGAATCCAGTGAAAATAAAAGTCAATTATTTCACCCCAATTTTTTTTCATCTTTGTGTCAATCTGACAGCGCTAGCGAAGCGCTGCAAAGTGGGGCGAAGCGTTGTTTAACAATAAATAGTTTTTTCTACTATTTATATACCTTTATTGACCGCCGCCCGGACTATCTTCCTACAATCTACTTTATAAGGTAAACTCTCTTCTTCTAATATGAAGAAAGTTATAATTATTAAGGAGTTATTATGTAAATTTTATATAATTCTGTATAACAGTGGTATTCGAAACTTTAGCTATGCGTTTTGGAGCCCTTCATTTATCTTTTAGTGTAGTCGTACCTTTTTAATTTTTGACGTCATCGACAGTAGAACAAGAGTGCTATATGCAGCCACACACACCACAGAGATAATTAACAATGACGTCCACTCCGTAGAGGACACCTCCAGACCATTATACGGTGTGCTCTACCTCTTTGGATCTGATTGATGACCGGCTCCTGGCTAAAAATGTTTGCACGGCTCATTAGTGAAGGCCTCGTTAATACGAGCCCTTCTCTCTCTGCTTTATAAAAATCACTTTTTCTTCCCATATTATGTTTGGATAAAATTTATAATGAGTTTTTGTTCATAATATTTGCATTATGTGTATAGTTAATGAATAACCTGTGTACGATTCAATATATCTTTCCATAAGTATTCAGAGGTATAAATGGATAGCCAAAAGAAAACATGGGTAGCATAGATTAATTTTATAATTTGGAATTCCGGCCACTTAATGCGTCAATGTGTACTAAGATCCTATTTCAGTTGAGTAAGAAGGAAAATTTTGATGAACTCAGTCAGGTGGGGAAAGGCGGTATGTCCACTCTTTCAGATCTCTTCCCTAGTAAGGGAACCACTTTCTGAAGTTAGACGCGTATCATCAAATTAATAAATTATAAAAATATTAAAATGTATACTTTTTGTATCTGGTTTAGCCTTCATAAGAGGGTTAGTTACAGAGTATAAATATAAATATACATATACTATGCATAGACAGTTAGTGTAGATTTTTTGACTTCCATTAGGACCATCAGCGGATTACATACTTTAACTCGTAATCTTTTATTATTTTATTTTATTTTTTTGTTGAAGCCTATAGGTCGTTCGAAGGTTTTAAGCTCGATTGATGAATCATTAAATTAAAACTTAACATACTTAACCCTATCTCTTCCTTAACCAATCATTATTATCACTTACTTGGACACGTTTTCCCCTCCTCTTAAGGTTCTGTAAATAAAATTAAATAAGAGCTCTCATAACGATTATTGACGGACTGGGATAGAGCCACTAGGCTGTGGCTCAAGCAATTACTTATCCGAGAACAAACAACATTAGTCAGCCTGAGTCACTTGGGCCAACCCGTTCCCCGAACTGTTGTTTCAATACCCGCGTAGAGAACTGTAGAAATTTTATCAGTTATTATTAGTCCTATTATCGTCAAGTTTTTTATAAGGAAGTACTGTTTCTTGATCAACGGTTGAACACGAAGGTCATGTTTGCAAGATCACACTCAACCGTCAGAATTTTCCCCAATTAAGGGTACCGATTTTATGAGGCTGGGTCCCAGAAGGGCTTTCAGCTATAATAACAGAATTAATAATTATCTACTATAATTGGATTAGAACTAGGGTCTCGAGAGCTATTAGTGCAGCGCCTTACTCACTCAGCTACACCGCTTCCACATTTATAAAGATATGGGGAAACGAATTATTTTGATTGTAGGAAGATGGTAGTAGTACACTGAAAGGTAAAAAAGTTACAGAATAAACTATTTGTTGGTAACAACGTTTCGCCCCACTTTTGCAGGGTTTAATTAGGGCTAATGATAACAAGATACATTGAAAAATATAAGAATATACAACTTTATATTTATAATCTAATATTTTATATTGATCTCGTTTTGCCCTGATTGATTGTGAAAACTGAAATAAGACATTTTTTAGGAAAACTAATGGGGATTATAGAAAAATGACCTTTTTTATCAAATTCAAGATTACAGAATGTAAATATTTGAATCCTATTTAATACTTACTAATACTGAATCATATCTTTAGAGCATTCTCTTAGCTTGTTTAATCCTATTCAAATTCTAAAAAAAAAAAAAGCCTTAGTTTAGATATTTGTTTCAAAGAAGAAATACGACAGTGTCCTACGAAATTCTCGTAATTTTAAAAAAATGCTGAAAAACAAATTCACAGCCGCTGAAGCAACTCGTGAAATCATTAATGAATATGATGAAAGAGAAGGTGTCCTTGACCAGCGCACTGCGTGGCGATGGTTTGAAAACTTTAGCAGTGGAGATACAACGTTGGAAAGGAACAAGGGTTCCGGGCGACCAATAATGGACATTAATGAGGTTCTGTAGAAAGCTGCCGAGTCAAATCCGTCCACAAGTACTCGCTAACTTGCCAGGGAGTGTGGTGTCTCGAAAGGTACTGTTAGTCACCATCTACCCTCCATGTGGAAGGTGAAAAAGTGCAGTAGAGTGGTCCCTCACGAACTTACTCCTGGCAATCAGCAATCTAATTCCCCTCAAACCAAAGAAAACTACTTCATAGGTTCGAACTCCTGCCTCATCCACCCAGTCCAGAACTCCCAACATCCAATTACTTCTTGTTTCGATCCATGAACCATTTTCAAGGGAGAAAATGTGATAATTTTGGTTAATAATAATTACTATTTAAGAATTCTGTGACAGCCATCCGCAAGAATGGTATCAGCGTTGGATCGAGCAATTGGCAAGCAGATGGCTAATGACGATAGATAACAATGGACTGTACTTCGAATATTAATTGTATTTTATATCAAAGAAACAACAAGATAAATATTTAGTTGAATAGCAGTCATTTTTTTTATACTACCTATTATATAGAAAAGATTTATCGTAGGTTGAGTTGATAAGCCATAATTCCCACGTTGAGGCATGGATCCCAGAATATACAATAATTTCACCCCAATTTTTTTTTATTATGAACACTATCAATAATTCCTAGTTAAAATTGATGAGTCTGCCAAATTTTGGTAAGAGGAATAAAAAATGGTGGCTGTTTCTAAACGTTAAAAAAAATTAATTTTTCAATCGGAGCTTTAGATCGTTAAAAGTACCAAAAATACTAGAAAACCTAAGAGAACATCATTAAAAGTAGAGTAAATTTACTGCAAGGTGAACATTTACAGAGCTATTTAGTTCCCGAGATATAGCTTTTAAAAAGCCACATTTCATAAATGTAGGTACAGATGTGTATTATCACTCAAATTAAAGCTATCTTAATGTACTATAAAGTAGTTTATGATATTTATCTTCTTAGGAGTATTATTTTTCATGATATTCAACAAACTAAATTTATAAAATGTTGATTTCAAGTTGTTCGGGCAAACATTTCGATTTATGAAAAATAGATCACAGGAACGATAAGATGTACAGATGTTTGCCAACACTCAAATAAAAGCTAGTTAAATGAACTATAAAGTATTTTATAACATAATTGTTTGAGAGAGGTTTATTTTATTTTTAATATACACAATTTTGATCCATATTACTCTCAACTTTTATTCTTAAAAAAAACTCCACAACGTTTCGGCCCTCAGACCATTTTCAAGGAGACAACCTATAAACATTTTTTAAGAATAAAAGTAGTTTCTTACGTTTATCTTCATAGGAGTAGTAGTTTCTATGATATTGTCAAATATTCTATCCGAACTAGCAGAAATTAACATTTTGATAAGTTATTTTGGAAAATATTATAAAAACTACTACTATATCTACCATTTCCCTTTCTATTTATTCCAAGTTTAGGTAAACGAAAGTAAAAACCTGTTCAAAATCCATGGAAATGAGCAATGTATTGTTTTGTTTTTTTCTAAAGCATATATTTAAATAAATAAATTTCTAATTAAACTATCTTAATAATAAATAAATTACGAGTTTTATAAGATAATTTAAAAATAAATAAATTTAAATTAAAATTTTACTATTTAAAATTAAAAAAATTATTATGGATATAACAGTTAATAAACTCCTGCGGGCTTCAAAGAACTCCACAAAACCAGAACTAAATTGTTCGGAACTGCTGGAAGTACAGTCACAACGGATCCGTATTGTGACGGGCGTAATAGCGCTTGGGGTAATGGCAGTCCCGAAGTAGGGACAATGCAGTGCTACTGGGAGTGGCTTCCGCGGTCCAGGATATCTGCGCTCGGAGGACCTCTTTCAGGATTATATTTGGTCTAGGCTCTGCAAGCGCTTTATCTCTAGAGCTCAAGCATATGATGGATCTCCTTACCTTGGCTCTACAATTATTATTTCTCTGATAACAATGAACCTGATAATGAATTTTAATAGATTAGAAGTGGAGTATGGCTGACTGTGATCTTAATTCCTAATAATCTGTGAAGTATCTTGATGCGGCCATCATTTTAAAAAAGTTAATTATAAATGGTATAGTATAAATAGTATTTAAATTACAAATGATCTTGGATGGATGGAAATGTTTTCTTCTTATATAAGGATATGGAGGAGCGCCTGTTATATTTATAGGTGGTTGGTTCAAAACCAGCCCGGAGGACCATAAATGCGGTGGTAGTTGGGGTTCAAAGAATGAACCATTCAAGACTGACCAGCAAATAATAATTAAATTGAACTAAATTTCAAGGTAAAAGGAACAAAACACGAATATAAACCAAACGTATGAATTTTGTACTTCCAAAAAAAAAGGTCGAAAAATATCCCACCATTTACACAAAAAAAAAAAAAAAATAAATACATCGCTTGTTAAGCAAAAATTAACAAATAAAGGAAATATAAAATTTATACAATATTAGAGGTTTTTTAAAATTTTTATTAACGTTTAAATTTATTTGAATTAATTGGTATTTATGTTTATTTTGTTGTAGTAGACTAGTCCATCTTGGATAGTTCACTCTTTGATCCCTCACAGTCACTACAGATCTGCCCCGCTAAGACCCCAGAGTGACGGTCCTGTATCACTTTTGAAATATTAGCTTAAAACGGGAAAAGAAAAGTTTAAGATAGTTTAATCCAGCAATATTTAAAAAGCGCCAGAAATTGAAAAACGGCATGAGTTTGGTATATGTAACACAAAAAATGGAAATAATATGGAAAAGTTACAGAGAGGTTACATGATGATGCGATCCTGGGGGACTAATCCTGATTCCTTTTTAAGGATATTTTTCTAACAAAGGGAGAAGTTTATTAACTGATCCTTCTTTACCAAAGGATCTCTTTAATTAAAGGACATAGGAGCCTTCTACGGTAAAAGCTTTCTCTCTCCCATTAGAAAACTATCCAATTAATCGGTTTTCCTTTCTCAAACTTATCTATAAAATATATATTGCGTTTCTGAAAATTTTATATTTCGAGTGTTCTATGTGTTACCGTAAAAAAGTGTACTTTGAGTCACAATTTCCAAGTCTCGAAAAAGCATTCCTGAATGTCTCTTTGTGCTTGATCAACCTATCTCAAAAACAAAAAGTTGCACGAAAGTTAAATTAAATATTTGAAGACGCTATATGCCTGCCTAGGGAGCTAGATGAGTGGGTAAGTAATCTGTTACTGTAGCCGTGAGTCAACACTGTGGTTTCAGGAGCCCTGTAGACCTCCAGCAAACCATCAACTTCTTTGATAGAGTTAGTATCTTTGATTTTTTTCCTTTATCATTTTATCAAAAAAGCTTTAACGATTAAACTTATGTTAATGTACTTTTTTTTTAAACTTATATCAACGCTCATTAGATTGTTCCTTACATCTTGAGTTTGTTTCTCATTGAAATAGTCTGACTGAGCTATAATTAATCCCTCGTTGAGAGTAATAAAAAAGATAAATGCAAACTATAAAATAATTCGATTGACAGCTAATGGAAATAAAATATATTTTCCCAGAATTGTATGAAAGTTTCTGAATGTGATGGTAATAATATTCGATTCGAAAGCCTTAGATGTTGATGTTATTATAAAATTAACAAAGTTATATTATGATTAAAAAAATGATGTTTACTAAATTTAGCATCTTTTTATTATTTATTATTATAGAATCATTTTTGGCATGTTGGCATAATGTTTTACTCGATAATGGTTTCAGCGATGAACTCAAGAATAAAATATTTTTTTGTCTACTCCATTTCTGGTGATACGTTTTTATTGAAAATAGGGACCTTCATTTGAGAATCACCCTTAAACCCTTTACAAAACGATGCTCAGTTTTTAAAACGCTACTGAATTGAAACCTTTTTAAAAGAGAAGTGTAAAAGGCCGAAAAATAAGCGGAGGCCATAGAGCATCGAAAGCGATATATAAATCTATAAATGAGACGAAGAGGGAAGATATATGGACCTGCGGACAAAGGGCCCAGCCTTCAGATGGAAATGCAATAGCCCTCCACCTCAACTCCTCTCTCTACTTCCAACTGCCCTCAGGCACCGAAATACAGTCCGATATTTCCTCACTAACGGGTTTCCATGGTCGCTAGGGTGTTCATATTAATTATCTGGAGGTTCTTATCGTAATTATATAGTGTCTACTACCTAAAAAATTACATTTAATTGGGTGCGAAATATAACCGCTGGTTTTTTTTTTCCCCAAATTGCCCATGATTTTATTTTTTTTTTAATAATTATTCGAACTTCAATATGAAATTTACTTTTGTGATATACTTAAGATTCTATCCCGAAAATTCATAGCGTATGATTTCATTGAATATTTTCGAAAACTGCTCATTTTTATATAAAAAAAGGTTCGGGTGCTGTAGTAATAACTCAAATAGTAAAAAGACTATTGTGAGTGAACGTTTCGCCTCACTTTGAAGGGCTTCATCAAGGCTAAAAAATACAGAATGAAGTAAGAGAATATAAACATGAAATAAAAGTAAACTAAGTCATAGTTAAAACACTTTGAAATATGTGGAAATTCTATTTAAAAATAAAATAAAAGAAAAATAACAATTCACAGTGTTCATTTTTATATAAATGTTCACATATTTTAATTTTTTTTTTTTTTGTAATATATTGTTTTAGTTGTTTCTTTATTTGTTAGCTCTGATGTAGCTCTGCAAAGTGGGGCGAAACGTTAGCTTTCATTAAATAATTGCATTACTATTTGAGTTGTTTTTATTGCTCCCCGACCATATTCCTTTTATAAATCTTTTTTTTTTTTTAATAATTTATTTATTGATATTTACAACTGTATACACATATATACAACAAGTAAATTTGCTGTAGGTGACATAGTAACATGCTAAAAACATGTGGAGAATCTACCCACTGATAGAACTCCAATAACATTTCTAGAGAAGAAGATCTCGAGGCCATCTTCTTTTCAGACGCCTAGGAGGATTATTAGGTAATGAAGGAGAAGCCAGGTAAGAAACAAGTGGATTTGGGTGGTTGAGAAATTTATTATAGAAGGAACGGTATCTGGTTCTGGCCAAATCGGCAACATATGGAATATTGAGGTCCTGATGGATGACTTGATTTGTGACAAAGTAAGGGGCATTAAGGATTTTACGAAGGATTTTAGACTGTAACTTTTATAAATCTAATTTATTTTATTAATGAACTCCTGACTCTTCATGGGTTGTAGTAGTGTATATTTATCAGGCATATAATTATAAATTAGGCGTGTAATATATATCATTAATAATATTAGGTATTATAACCTACAGAGCGGGCAGGAGATCTCAATTTCAAACAGAATCTAAAATATTAACACAGAGGGAGCCACAAGTTACAGAAGGGAGTATCCATTAGCTATTCAGGGTCTAGAGGGAGAGGGGGGGTCTCGCTCACTTACTATCTTAGTTGTCTTATTCCAGAATATAATCGATCCTTGAAGAAACAACTCTGACGACCTATCGATTCTAAACTTGGAACTCCAGGGTCCGGACCTCACGAAGTTGGCCGATGTCCTCCCAGATGTCGGGTTCACAACTTCCAATTCCAGTTCCAGGAACGCTTAATTTATGATAAGTTCTTGAGGAATATTTAATGAGGGTGAAGCTTCGAGTTAACTGTATTACAAAATTATTTTATTCCGATGAAATATAAGTGAAACTCTTGATCACTGCATACCTCTTTAAGTATGTGAGGGGAGTGATGAAATTAAATTGTGCTATTACTTATATTTTCTTTCAGAAAACACTGTTATAGTTTTCAGGTTCTCAAAGATTATATTTTAAAGATATGTCTGATGCAGTTTTCGTTTCAAGTCTTTCATTAGCTCCAGACTACGCTAAATGATTTTTCATCAAATTGATAACTTTGTTCTCTACCTTAAAATTGAGTATTATAATGACGACGGCGTTACAATTTCTCAAGGAGACCATGACAACAAGAAGGAATCTACCTATCCCCCCACTCTCGAAATTCTACAATAGAGCTAGGGCTCTTGTCATTAAAAAAAATATTAAAATGAAGTATAGCTGCTAAAAAAAAAAAATAGTTAAGAAAGTATACAAATGTTTTTAAAAAATAGAATATAATCGATATACTTTGAATAATACCCGTAAAAAAATCGATAA
This sequence comes from Halyomorpha halys, assembly GCF_000696795.3. Taxonomy (NCBI): domain Eukaryota; kingdom Metazoa; phylum Arthropoda; class Insecta; order Hemiptera; family Pentatomidae; genus Halyomorpha; species Halyomorpha halys. The sequence goes on along the minus strand of NW_027106400.1, from coordinate 1,227,881 downwards.
ATTAAAAAATGAAAATACAATTAGACTTCATTGGTTGTCCCCTTTTTTTTTAGGCTGACACGTAGTCTACATTAAATTAGTGATAAGCATACAGCATATGAACTAATAGTAGTAAATAATAATAAGCATAAAAAATAATTTAGATAAGAAATAATAAGTTTTATTTATAATTATAAATAAAAAAATTTTGTTTATTAGTTTTAAATATACTGTGTCTGAGGCAACCCAATGATGCTTTTTAGGTTTATCCTCCTAAAAGTGCCAGTTTGCATCTGAATCAGTATCAGTTTATTATTGGTATAAAAAAATAAATAAAATTATAAAAAAAAAAAATACAATAGCCAGTCGTTTACTGTAACTTTTGCAACGTTTCAATGAAATATCTGTCATATTTCATCTTGAGATTATAAATTCTTCATTCCTTTATTTTTTACAGTGATATACGGATCTGAGAAGGTAGACACAGAAATATTAAACAGGATTAGCAAAGCAAATGCAATTTACTACTAGATATGTAACACTGTGGTTGGGAAGTAGACAAACATATAGAGCTACACATCTTCAAGACAGTGTTTCTGCCCATACTTCTGTATGGAGTGGAGAGTTGGATAAATATCGACCGACAGGAGAGCAGAATCACCGCTGTCGAAATGAAATTTTTGCGAAACACGGTTAGAAAAACAAAGAGGTACCGAGTTCGCAATGATTCGTCAGGAGTTACAGATAGCCTCACAGAAACAGATCCTGGAAGCTCGGCAGCTGAAGTAGTTCGGCTAGGATGGACGACCACAGAGATCCTCTAAAGACTATGGGATATGTCCCAGACGGCAGAAGACCTAGGGCCGCCCTAGGATGTCATATCTCGACAACATTGAGCGACTCTGTAAGACGAGGGGAAGGTCCTCCGAGAGGCGAGGAATACGAAAGAATGGAATTCCTGGCTGAATGCACCTCTACGCTCCGAGGCACCAAGGAGGAAAGCTAAAGAAGAAGGAGAAGCTAGGTTTTTTAATACTTGATAATGGGGTTGGGGAGTAGAATGTAGTACAAAATGAATCCCTAACTACGCTCAATACTTTAATTACTTTACCATATTAAATAATAAAGATCAATTATAAGAATAAATAAATAAAAATAATAATAGTTATGCGACTAAAGAATTAAGGAGAGAACTATAAGCAAAACAAATGATATTTATAGAATCAATAAAGTAAATAATCCACTTATGCTAGTAAATACATTAAAATATAAATAAATTAATATAGAGCTTATAGCAGGATATCTTGCATCAGCCTGGGGTTAAGTCATCGAGAGCTCATTATTATGTGAGTTTCTGCTTCTTAACTGCCAGTATCTGGAAGTAGAAATTTGTGAATCGTTTTTTGATGAAATGGTCTGTCGATTCGAGTTGTAGTTCTCGATGCAGTTGGTTCTTTCTTATAAACTACACATGACAATAATATAGTCGATAACGATATAACGACAATATATTGATAATATGTAACGATAGTATATAAAGATATAACTATAATATTGCCATTTTGCTATAAACTTTAAGGCTCGACCAATATCAATGGTTTTATAGAAAAAATAGAGTGCCTTAGGGCTTCATTAGCTCAGAAAATGAAAATTCTCGAAAACATTATCAATATGGCTTATAAAGCGGAATTTCAGAAAAAGTCACTCGGTTCTTTATTTAGGTTTCGTGATTTTAATTAATTTGATATAATAAATTACTACAAGTTGGTAGAGATACAGTTGTTGAGCCGTTACTCATAAGCTGGTATAATACATTTGAGTTGGAGGCAACAGGTTACAGCGATAACCCTAGGCCATAACACACGAGGCCGCGATGTAGCCATTTGGGATAATGTATGTCTTATGTATCTCATCTTTATATATGGCCCTGCACTGTTGGAGGAAATTGAATTTTCAATATATTTTTTCTATTCCTCCCTTTAAAATTAAAAAAAAAAAAAATAGACTGTATACAAGACTTAGCTTATGCAAAACAAGAATTTTAGATATCAGTCACTACAAGTTACATCTTGGTATAAATAAAAAACCAACAAGATTCAAAAAAGAACTCCCTCAGGCCATCATCTGATAGTACAGTTAACAATTTACACTGGCTTAAACTTGTAAGCCGTTTAAACATTTGTATAAAGTATGAACTTATAAACCATCAAAATAACTAACAGAGATATTTTAAATCTTTCTGTCAATAAATTTTTTTTTGTTTTTAAATTGATATTTACAACTGCATTAAATATATACAATAAGTAAATGAGATGTGAGTTATATTACAACGAAATGATACAGACATGTGGAGAATATACGTTATATTGGTAGGACACCAAAAATATAACACATTTTACATCAAAGGCTCCTTCGAGTTTTAACAAAATACCTCTAATATTCAAATTCCTTAACAAACTTATTTAGAACTCCTTGACAAACTTATTTTAAATTCCTTGACAAACTTATTTACAATTATAAAGATCGTGTACCCTCTTCACTGAATTCTCCACAATCCCTTATACCTATAAACTACCTTAGAACCCCTTTCGGATAACATCTATAAATACACCGCAATAAACTTTCTTATATCCATTCTCATCTTAAAGATTCTATTCCTTCTCAATACCGTTCTCATGTTTTATAAAGTATCCCTTGTTCTACTCCTAATTTCAACTGCTTTACCAATACATAGGCGAAACTAAAAACCCTGGTTAAAGACGGTATAACCCAACTCTGATATTATGTTTCTTCCTGTCACTCTACTGCTTCCAAACTCTCCGAACATTTTTAATCATCGAACTACTCATTTCATTTCGACAGTACATCTAGTCTAGGCATGATCCCTCCATGGCAAACGACTTCTATCCGAAAGTATTTATATACAATTAGAATCTTCTCCAATTAACCACAAAACCGACAAATAAAACCTACCAATGAACTATTCCCAAATAGTCAATTTATTAAAACACCCATGACTCTTTTTTCCCTCTCCTTACACGTCTAATTATATTACTGACATTTCGCCTTTTTTAAGTTCATTTTGCCTTTTATTATTTTATACTGGCACTTATCGTCTGAAGGTCATTTTCTTAACTTCGTCATTACTCATTTATTTAGCCCAATTATATATTTCTAGAATTTTTTTTTCTTTTTGAAAAGAAAGAACTTTTCGTTCTTATTGTTATTTATTTTACTCTTTAAACCTTTAATTTCATTTACTATACTTTATTTATTTTATCTAAACGGTCTTTTATAGTTACTTTTAAGCCCTGGTAACTATTTCCGCTTGGTTTAACGTATTATATACCGGCTATCTACCGGTCAAGCTAGGACCCACTCACTTTAGACAGAAATATTTCTTCTTCCCCTCCTCCCCCCATTCTTCATACCTTTTCTCTCTTGTTCTTACCTACTGCATTGAATTTATCGTTTTCTTTCATACATATTTTTGGCATTACTTACATACCTAATTATATTAATTCTATAACTCATTCTTTACATTTTCTTCCGCACCTTTTATTATGTTTATTTCCTTATTTACTATACACTTTCTGTTTTTTAATGTGTTTATCATTTATTTTATATAATTCTTACCTATATAATATGACATTTTATCTTCTATTATTATCAATCAACTACTTTCTACTAAATTTATTTTACATATATTTCCAAGTTTTTTTATTATTATTTTTATGTTTCTCATTGTTATGGTTGATATCTCGTTCTATTGTTTTTTCAGCCCTGATGGAGGCCTGAAATTCAGGTTGAAACGTCAGCACAAATAAATAAGTTTTGTCTATTTGTGTATTTTTGCTGACCGTACCCCAACCATCTTCTCATCATATTAATCTATGTTGAGCTATTAACGACTCATTCAAATTCCTTAAGATTCTAAATTAGTTACCTTAGAGAGATCATCATTATTTAGTAACATGAGCTTAAAAAAAAAAAAGCTATCGTTGATAAGTAACAAAAACAAACAGGTTTTTTATTGGATGTTTTTCAAATAAAAAAATCTCCCTAAAAAGATCTATTTAATATCTGAAACTTTATATGAACATAGAATGTTTCCAATTCAATGAAAAATTCTGTATGCAGAAGTTCGGATATCTCATGGGATCTTTCATTATTCAAAATTTAACGGATATTTATTTAGAAGTCCGATTTGATTCGGTTATCTTCAAAATATCTTTTCATATCCTATTTATTATATATTATGTTTTTCATAGCACAATAACAGCGGGTCTAACAACTGAAAAATAAAAATAAATTCGACTATTCACTCTGATTAAATTTTACCATCGTATTTGGAAAGAGACCCTAAGAAACCAATAATAAATTGTACTACAAAATTTGTTTCATACAAACACTTTCTGAATAAATATTAAAAACTTTCTGCTAAAATTAAGATGTCTTTAAAGGCCGTTTTAAATATTTTTATAGTGTTTTTACGTAAAAAAAAAAAAAAATAAATGACTATAGGATAATTTATAAATAATCTAAAATATGACTGTTATAATGTATGCTTTCCATTGATATAAATATTTGGAGTGGTGATGTGACTAGTATTGATCAGAATGCTTTTATCGGACTAGGCTTAGCAAAGATTGTAAATCCGCTGTTATCCCTCCCGTCTGGAAGTAGTAGCAGAACCTCTGTTGAGGGATCTTTGAGTTCGTTAATATTTTATTTTGGAATATATTAGTCTTATTCTAATTATTAAGTAACATATCAAATAATAATAATAATAATTAATAATTTTAGAGTCATTAAAGAAAAACAAGTAATTTGACATTAGCGTGGGTTGTCAAATCAAATAAATCGAATTAGTATAACAGTAAGATAAAATACAATTTAAATTTTTATTATGATATAAAAAAGTATTTATTTAATAATAAATATGTAATAATCAATATTTGTTTGATCGTATTTTATGCTTCATGCGATGTGTTGGGACTTTTTGTTAAACGTTTAGGATTTTCCTAGGAAGGTTATAGGCTATTCCTATTTCTATGGTAAAAAAAAAAAATTGTTAACAAAAATGCTTATTTGCGATTAATTCAGACAGTATTAATTATCTTCATGGTTATAAGTTAATAGTTTAAGCTAATATTTCAGAAGCGATATAGGACTTCGCTCCCCGGGGATCTAAGAGGGGTGGGTCTGATAGTGAAGGATTGCCTTTTTTTTGGGTTATGATCTCCTCTTGTGAGATGTGACATTGACCAACCTACTCGCTATAATTGTCCGTTTGAAAAGTGAGATAAGTAAGGCTACCACGGAGGGCGGGAGTGGAGGGCTTCATGCCATTTTTCAATTGCAGGTGATTTTTAAATATTGCTCAAGTAAACCATTAGATCCAAATAATTGTGTTATAAAAAATACAAATCACATTCCTTTATAAAGTCGTCTAAAACTTTTAATTAACCAAATGAGTGTGGGGAAGGTTACAGATATTGTTGTGATAAATTATAATAGTGTTAATTGGCTGTGATTAAAAGTTTTAATATCAATGTGAAGAATTGACAAAAAAGGTAATTAGACATATGAATAAGGAGAAGATGGTTGGGGGTGCGGTCAATGAAACACAAATAAGTATGATTAACTTATTTTAATGTAATTAACGACGTTTCGGCTAGAGTTTCTAGCCTTCTTCAGGGCTAAAAACAAAACAAGATAACAACCACAGTAAGTATAGAAAAATAAAAAAATATAAAAAGAAAGTATAAAGAAAATAATTTTACACATACAATGAATAGTTTTACAAAATAGAATTAATAAAATGAAGTGATGAGAGAAGCGGGAAATAAAATGTTGACATAGGTAATTGAAAAAGCGGGTACAATAACTTACTTAAGGAAATGAAATAAAATTAAAGTTATATAATGCAAAGAAGTATGAACATATTAGTAATTATTAATTTAAAATTTAAATATGAAAAGAAAATGAAAATTGAGAGGAAGAAAATATATGTAACAATAATAGATGATAAAGAGGCAAATTATAAGTATACTTGTAATTAGACATAAGTTAAGGATTGCTTATTAATAAATTAATTACTCCCTAATGTTATTTTGACTGGAATTATTGACCTGGGCAGAGTAGCCTGCATAAAGTTTAAAATTAATGTGGTTGTAAATTTGTAATTAAGGTTGTGGTGGCATGATTAACGTCTTCAGCGGAAATAGTTGACGTTTGTAAAGAGAGTGTTTGAAATGGGTTTTTCACTGTCGAAATTATTATCAACATTTTTATTTCTTTAGTATGTTTTTTTAAATCTATTTTTAATAATAATTCATTTAAAGTTTCATTATTTTACATTTGTTTTAGTGGCAAACCCATTTGAAACCTCTCGCCATATGATCAATTACAATTAATTAATTATGAAGAACTTGTGTTGTTATCTAAAAAAAACTGAACGTTATGTTAATAATAATTATAAATGTTTTGTTATATATTTCAAGTGTAAATATCGTTGTATTGACAAATAAAGAACGTAACTAACGTGTCATCTTTATCGTTACACAGGAACACGCACTAAAAGGTATAATAATTTATTAATAATATTGTTGTTGTTAAAAATCATATGTATAATAAAAGCTGTTTTTTGATAGATTGTCCTTGAGGATGGCCGAATTGGCTGAAACGTAAACGTCTTAAATAAAGAAAGAGATAGTTTTGAGACGTGGATGGTCCGATCAAACGGTTCTTTTGTTTACCGAGCATTTGTACACAAGCCTCCGATTCGTGGCGAGCGGACAACATGTGCTTTTACTGCCTCAACATATTTAGTGTCAGTTAAATGCCAGTATATTCGAAAATGTTTACTAAAGAGTGAAGCCTTTGACCAGAGATTTCATTGTATTATCACATTGATAAATAAACGCTAACCATACAGTTCCGTACAAATACATCCATATCATATTAGTTCCCGTTAAATGCCAGTAAATTCAAAATTGTTTACTAAAGAGAGAAGTCTTTGACCAGAGGTAATTAAACACTAACCACTAAGGGGCTATCTATTCCATACTCTCTGAGATTCTGTTACTGCGACTTTATGACTTAGACAAGGCCTTCGATATAGTCGGGCGACCGGCCGCCATCCCACCATTGTCAGCCGCGATAATGGACCGTAGCGAGCTCTGTTGTTCAGGAGCAGAGTCAATTACTGCCCCTTGCACCGACAATGCATTCCATTGTGCACCCCGAGCCCAGTCATTGGCATCCTTAATGAGATGCTGCGTCAGGTACTCTTCGTCTTGTCGTGTCCTTTCTCCAAGGATCAGGACGGCAGGACAACCGCTGTAAGTAGAAGTACTTGTATTCGAATGCATATCATTATATTGATAAAGTTCTGGCCATTGTACTGTCCGAATCTTCAAGTTCTAAAGACAGAGCCGTCCAACCATCCTCTGTTTCAACCCTTATCCTTTTCCCTCGTGTACATCAAAAGGCTCTTATGCAAAATATAACAAATCTTAAATATTGGTACCGTTTTATTAATACGCGTCTGAGAAACTAACCTGCATACCTCATTAACTACTACTTTTAATTAGCTACTTAACCACAACAACCCTCCATACTTAATTAACTACTACTTATAACTAACTACATAATTAAAACTAAATTCCATGGTTAATTAATTACTTAATTAAAACTAACCACCACAATTAAGCTTTAAATTTCCTTTTTAATGGTCTTGTCAAGTAGTAAAGTAAAGGATTTGAAATTAATTAACGTCTGACTGGAAAATCCAGTCGTTTATTCAATTTCTTAACTACCGGTAACAATAGATTTGAAGTTCTTTAGAAGGCTGTATACAAATACTTTATTGGAGTTAGAAATTCATGGAGGTTCTTTGATTTTTTTTTTTATCTATTGGAATTTACAACTGAAAAAAATACAATAAGTAAATTTTATAAATGATTCAGAAAATATGATAATCTTGCGAAGAAACCACCCAATGGTCAATCATTGCTAGAAGAACCCGTGGCCATCTTTTCAGACGCCTCTTAGGTTTATCAGGGATTGTTAAGGATAAGAGATTAAGAAGGAATGTGTTTGGATGGATAAGGATTTTGGAATAAAAGGAGGTATAGTTGTTTAAAAGAGGTGTAGTTATTTCGGGCCAAATCTGAAACGAATAGGATGTTGAGGTTTATGGACAAGTTTATTTGAGACGTTTAATAAGGAGTATCAAGTATTTTGGGTTGTAAGGATATGGGAGGAATTTAGTGGTTTGGTGGAGCCTCAAAGCTCAATTCAGTTGTCCAATAGGTCTGATTATCATAGTATATAAGAGTTTTTTGTTGTAAATGTGATTTTTTTTTCTTACCTCCTTTATTGAAAATATATGTATTGC
>NW_027106400.1:1218564-1219373 GCF_000696795.3 Halyomorpha halys | reverse complement strand
TGTAATAATTTAAAATAAAAGAAAAAGAATTTTAATCGTTTTAAACTAATTTCAAATATAAAAGAGATAGCTTCGGTTCAAATTAAAAACTTTAATATTAAATAGATAATAGAATTTTATTTAAATTATCTAATATAATAAACTCTTAATCTCAGGGCGGGTTGCTAGGCAATCAGAAACAGGCAAAATAATTACACTTAATTAAATTAATATCTCTTTTACACAGGTAATTAAATTTTGGTATGACAAAACTACCAATTTCATAGACTCTTCTTTTGATGATTCTTGATAATCTTCTTTGATGATCTTCTTTTCTATAACCTTTGTCCTACCGTCAAAAATGGCTTCCAGTCCTTCCAAGAAGCTATGTCTCTCTCACAACAATGGCTTCCAGCCGACGGACGTCCTCTCACCAGGCAATCCAAACTCAGAGTCCTTTTTTCTTTTGTGGCTCTTGGTTGTCTTCCTTTTTCAAGATGTCCACCCTTGCTGGACAGACATTTATGAGGTCCTCCTCATCCTCGAAACATCATTCTCCAATCGCGCCCAAACAACGAATGCCCACCAAAAACCAAAACCTGTCTCGATGTTGCATGTAAACATCGATTGTCGCACAACTGTTAGGGATTTTTGCAAATGATTTACTTTCTGAATATTATTCTTTAGCACTATTTCTTGACTTCTATGTTTTCTTAAATTTATTGTATTTTCAATTATGATGGGAAGAGTTAAAATAGTTTTTATGATATTTGAATCTGCTCAACATGGCCTTGATAAATTATAAGTATACTTGTAATTAGACATAAGTT
>NW_027106400.1:1197173-1218238 GCF_000696795.3 Halyomorpha halys | reverse complement strand
TCTGTTAGACTAGAATGGGGATTCCAAGTATCATGTCAAGATGGAGTCCTAAGTAGCGAATATGTCCAAATAGGTCTGATTATCATAGTGAATAAGAGTTTTTGTTTATTTGATACTACGATATTTTTCCACTGACGAGTTATCATTAAAGTAGATCTCAAATTTATTGTTTCTTTTTAGAAAATCAAAATACAATAAATAAACATAAGTGAAAATATACATTTTTAAGTGCTTCTCGGATTCTGCTGGTTAAGCTAAGTCATTTGCTTAGTATACAAAAAAGCCCGACTTGTTCGCTTGAAGATATACAGAATGACATTGATTTCCAAAAAGACCATTCTACTAAAAGGATGCTCTCAGAAGCTCAGGTATCACTAGGGCACTATTAACTGTGGCCGAGAGAGCCATTACACAGAATATAACAACTGACAGCGGTTCTCCTAGTTTGTTCTCAGCCCTTGTCTTTATTTTTTATGTCTGTGTTCTTTTCCTCAAAGAAACAAATGGTTTCATTAACATTGGTTGTAATTCTTCACACCTTTTCATAATATCTTAAATTAATTTTTCCTTACACTTACCGATGAATAGGATACATACATACATGCGATCTTAAATATATATATATTTTTTTATTATCGATTTAAAACAATTTTGATCCTTTTTTTTCCTCTCAACCTCTATTCTTTAAGATTTCTCCAACGTTTCGGCCCTCAGGCCATTGTTAAGGACACCACCTTCAATATTGATGTCATTTCTTTTTTAAATCTTAAAATTGCAGGCTAATTGCCCTTGTCACATATAACTTTTAAAAAAAAAAATGTATATCTTAGATTTAAAACTTTTTTACAAAACACTTTCCTTCCTTCAGTTACAATTACAACTTAAAAACAGTCTCCTTCACAGTAAGTGAAGGAAGGAATATGTTTTATAAAAAAGTTTTAAATCTAAGATATACATTTTTTTTTTAAAAAAAGTTATAGGTGACAAGGGCAATTAGCCTGCAATTTTAAGATGTAAAAAAGAAATGACATCAATATTGAAGGTGGTATACTTAACAATGGCCTGAGGGCCGAAACGTTGGAGACATTTTAAAGAATAAAAGTTGAGAGGAAAAAAAAGGTTCAAAATTGTTTTAAATTGATAATAAACTAAACCACTCTCAAACAAACAAATATACAAAATAATTAATCTAATATTTTTTTTTATTGAAGAGAATTAATACAATCTGCAAAAATTAAGTGCATTAAGTATTAGTGATGAAATTTTCATTTATACAGTATATATTGTTATAAAAGAAAAAAAATACTCACTGAATTAAAGGAAAAAAAATTAAATTTAAAATGATAATAATAATGAACTATACAAATAATAGAAAATACTATCATGATTTGTATAAATAAAAATATGAATCTGTCTCAAAAATATAATTAACTGAAACTGATCTAACAATAAAAAATAATTAATGTACAAGACAAAGGAAAATAAATTTAAGTAGCAATAAAATAAATAAACATTATTACCTATATACAACATTTACGATTGGAGAAGTTTGTCGGGGGGTGCGGTCAGCAAAGAACAACATAAATGAACAAAACCATATTTATTTATTTTATGCCGACGTTTCGACCTGAGTTTCAGGTCTTTATCAGGGCTATAGAACAAAAGAGATAACAACAACATTTAGAGAAACATACATTTGAAAAGGAATAGTATACAAACATATTTAGAAGTATACAAAATATTAAATTAAATCATAAATAATAAAAAATTGATAACTGATAATTGAATAGTACAAAATTTTAATTCAATGTTTCTCTAAATGTTGTTGTTATCTCTTTTGTTCTATAGCTCTGATGAAGACCTGAAATTCAGGTCGAAACGTCGGCATAAAATAAATAAATATGGTTTTGTTTATTTATGTTGTTCTTTGCTGACCGTACCCCCCGACAAACTTCTCCAATCATTAATCTACGGTCAACTATCTACACCTCATACAACATTTACATTCTTTATATACAATATTATGTTATGCAGGGGAATTACCACCCAAGCATTCCACCTCCTTGGCCTCAGCGCGAATGCCGTTTCAACCTTCGGGGAAGATTATAGGGATGGTTAGGGCTGGATTGTGCTGAGGTGTTGAGTACGACGGCGAATAAGGCTGCTGGAAGTTATAAAATCTGAATTGAATAACTTCATGGACATAAAAGATGTTGAGGTCTTGGTGTAAGGTCTCGTTGGTTACGTAATACGGTGTGTTTGGCTCAAAAACGATAAGATGAATGATCCATGCATACTAAAATAAAATAAAATCTCTCTTAAAATACATACAAACAGAACAATAGACAAAATGAACATAATCAAACTATGTGTATGAAAGAAAAAAAAAATAATGATAAAATAATATAATCTATAGTCATATTTACACTCTAATATACAATATTTACACAATCGACATGAGGATCCCTGAGCTCACTCTATCCCCCACGTGTGAGTGGTAGAGCAGAGCTCATAAGATCCCAGCGCATCCCTCTCGCCGCATAACTGGTTCGACATTTTTAAAACTCCAATAAAGTAATCCATACAAGTGCTCTTCTGCATTCAATTGGGCTTCTCACAATCCTATATTTAGAGTAATGATTCCTGAAGTAATGATGACGCACCTAAAATGCAAATCTTTGGAGCGGCAGAAAAATAATAATTTATGATTGAATTTTAATCTTCCAGGGCGGTCAGTTAAAGTTATTGTGATCGGGTAAGATTTGTTTTAAGAAGAAAGCAAGCAAAATTATATGTTTAGTAATATCTTAAAATAAAAATTAAAAATACTGAAGACTCGACATTCTACATAGGAACGAAATTCCCCAGTCTTAGCAGCTGGTAGAAACTGCTTTGTTGGCACTGGTCAGCAATTCTTAGCAGCCAGACTTGTGGTGTATTCGCTGAGTATATACTGCTACTGGCTGAGGTCATCTTCTATAGTGTCTTGACAACAGCCCTGAAATTTATGTAAAGTGCAAATTTTATAAAACGATGCATACAAACAAAAAATATGTACCACTAAAACCAAGGAAGGATCAGTGCAGTACTGTAAGAAAGTAGGGCTCCTTGACCAACGGTTATGTAAGTAGTGATTTGGTCAGAATCTCGACGGCCACATTATGAGGTTAGGTGGACCATTGGACACTAATGGCTATGGTAACAGAATAAATAATTATCGGGCACAGTGTCCTTGAAGTTACAAGCACAGTGCCTCACCACTGAGCCACGCCACTCCTCATTTAACTCATTTCTATTTTTTTTTTCATTAGTTTATGATTTCTGATGATAGTTTTTCATTTTTTTTTTCAGGTATGAAAATTCTTTTCTACAATTACAGTTTTATTGTCTTGTAAGTATTTCTTAATTATTTATTGATGTTGTTATTTATGTAATATTCAAATATTATTAATATAAATTCCTATAAAATTTTATTTTACTTTTGTTTTGTTTGGCAATTCGAATATTTCATCGTAACTTGTCCTATATACCCAGTATCACGCCGAACTGAAGTGGGTCTATCCATCCTTCCGATGCCAGTATTCCCTAGCTTCTTTTCTATTCCAAGTAATTAGTACTCAACGACACTCCTATGTCCTATAAAAACTGCAATTCAAATTCTTAGTCCAATACCGTACTCCAAGTTGCATTTCACTGGAACTCCATCCCCTCTAACTAACGTCATGTACCGACCCTTCCCTCGTTTAAAACCCTTCTATTTAACTACCTTTTACTCACCAATCTAATCCAATAGTATAATAATACAAATAATTTGTAACTAATTTTTTGTTTTGTTTTATTGTATTTAGTCAATTAGTTTTTAATTTTTTTTTCTTTGTATCTGAAAATATTAAAATCGTATATAAATAATTTTATATACAAAGAAAATAAATTTAAAAACTAACTGACTAAATAAACAAGTTTTAATTAAGTGTGGCCACACTGCTTTTGGCCAATACATGTTATTGTAAAATTAAAATTACCTTATAATTGTTCTAATGGGATCTAGTTTCTGAGTAATAAACTATTTTTCAAAATAAATAATTCAAACTCTATCCATTATAGTCTCAAAACTTTTTATTTCTCTAATACGACCAACGTTTCGGCCAATCCGGCCATCTTCAGGGACAATCTACTACAAAACAGTTTCTATTACATGTATGATCCTACAAACAATTTAAAATACTTAACATTATTATTTATAATTTATCTTGGCTCAATACCACTTTGAAAACATATAATTTAACAACTCTAAACTTCATGCAGGCTTTTCTCCCCAGGTCAAAAATATCAATATCTATGAAACATTAAAAACATTAGGTAAATATATTTTTTTGTTAATAAGTATATCCCACATATGTTTGATTACCTAATTAGTCAATTATCAATTAAAAACAAAGTCAATTTATTTATCTGCAGACACTATTCCTTAAAACTTTTATCACAACAATGCTTGTAACCTTCCTCCACTCAGTTCAAGCACTCAAAAATTATTTATCATAACTACATTTTTGTCAATTTTTCTCTTTATTTCATTAGCAAAAATCCTATCAAGGCCAACTATAATTATTCACATACAATTTTTCCTATATTATTTATAAATTAATCTTACTTAATTAGCACAACTATTTTGTTTTTCATTATATATACTTGCCCTATTATTTATTATTTATTTTTTAATTTATAGGGGCACTTAATATTGCTTGAGTAAGAAAAATAGCTTAATTTGAACTTTAGGATCAGGATGTGCTACACAACTTCTTTTACTAGCTAGCATCTCCTCTACTGAGAACGGGGAATATATTTTCGGGTTTTTCTCCGGACCCGGGACCTTATTGCTAGATTATATTAGTTCACTCTAACTGAAATCCACTGCGAAAATTATTTCCAATTTCCCTTTATATTTAAGGTTCGTAAGGACTATGGAAAATTGTAGGAAATAAAGTTTAATATAACTTAATTAGTTAGGTAAATAATTTAAGATTTTGTTATATGTAAAAATTATTGATCGTCAGTTCAAAAAGAAACAAAAAATAGCTTTCGACTATTTATTTGCTGACGTTACGTTCCACTTGGCAGGGCTTCATCAGGGCTAAAAAAGAAACAAAACTAGAATATGTTGATTAGGTGAGATAATAAGATGACAATAAAGTAAATTATGGTGGATTTAAAAAATTATGTAAATATAATTAGAACAAATTTAAATAAAAATGAGATGTACACTAAGTATATGTACATATATACAGGTAATGGAACATCAGTCGTAACAGAAGTTTTATTAAAAGAAGTAAGTAAATCTCGTTAGGTTGTACAAGACCGAATCGGTCATTATTTTGATAAATTCCAAGTCCGGTTGGGTTTAAAACAAGGTGATTCCTTATCACCAATCTTATTTAATCTAGCGCTAGAATACGTCATTAATAGTGTGATGAATACCGAAAAGGGTTTAACTTTGGGTGGTAAAATACCGGTGGTTGGGTATGCTGATGATTTTCTATTATTGGGTGATGACAAAGAAACTATAGAAACAAATATAACCATGTTAACTAACTCCAGGAACTATGTCTTGAAATACACACAGATAAAAAAAATACATAGTTAGCAGTAGAAACGCGAGCAATTTCGGTGATATAGATATAGGAGGAAATACGTTTGAACAGTTAGATAGGTTTAAGTAATTACGTTCTATTGTAACTAGAAAAGACAAAATTGATGAGTCAATAAAAACGAGGTTGAAAGCGGCAAATGCTTGTTATTTTTCAATTTCGAAACTGCTTAGCTCGCGCCTTTTATCGAAAAACTTAAAAATTAGAATTTACAAAACTATTATCCTTCCCACTGTTCTTTATGGATGCGAGACCTTGGCCGTGGCCTCTTACACTAAGGAATGAATAGCGTCTTAGGGTTTTCGAAAATAAAGTACTACGCAAGATATTCGGACCGAAAAAGGATGAATTAACGGGAGAATTTAAAAGATTACACAACGCTGAATTAAGGGACCTATATCTGGTAAATATAATTCAAGTTATAGCATGGGGTCATATAAGATTGTGGGGCTTAGTAACGAGCGGATGCCTAAAATGTTAATAAACACTGAACCGACGAGTAAACGTCCGAGGGGTAGACCGAAACGTAGATGGGAGGATTGCGTTAAAACTAATTTAGTAGAATTGGGTTTGGAGGAGCATCACTGGAAGGATGTATGTAGAAAGCGTTTAGTGCTATAAAAATCCTATAGATAAAAATGTTGGTAATTTTTTGTTCAACTAGATTTATTTAAATGAAAGTAAATAACCAAAATAGATTTATTTTGGGACAAAAGTCCCGTAAAAATAATTACTGAGTCAGTCAACTTTACGATCATTTGCCTGCATTAACAAAAGCTTCGTATTTATATTACAATTACAATTATATCGTATTAATTAATGTTGTTGTTTTAAGCAATACCGTATACAGGCACGTAGAGAAACTACCCATTGGTAGCACTCTAATAATATTTCTACATTAAAAGGTCTCGAGGCCATTTCTTTTCAGGCGCCTCGGATGATTGTCAGAAATGGAAGGGGGAGCAAAGTTAGAAACTAGTGGGTAATGGAGTTTATAATTGAAGGAATGTTATCTGGTTCAGGCTAGATCAGTTACATAGGGAACATTAAGGTCTTTATGGATGATTTTATTTGTGACAAAGTAAGGAGCGTTGAGAATTTTACAAAGGATTTTGGATTGTTACGAGAGGTATTCGAAGGTCTCCTAAGTCCTGATTGGCCTTTTGACAATCATGTTGATCAGTCTTTTGTAATGAATTGGAAGTTTGTCCAGTAAGTGCTGGAACAGTCGGAATCTACGTGCAGTTTCCTGTCTTTTCAGTCTTGTATGGTGATTCCAAGTTGGTCGCTTAAAAACTTGAAAAAAAAATACAAGGAGTTATTGCTGAAAGTACATCATACCAAGTATGTACATTTACAATGAAATCAAAGATATTCGCTTACTGGAGGTTTACCACCCTCCCTAATTTGTTTACTATTGTATTTCCATCATGAAGTGTCCTTGAAAGGAAGGCAGTGTGGGAAGGTGTGAACTACATTCCTCGGGCAGGAAGTCACACGTGTAGTCCTGGCAGGATGTGACAGTCACGTGTTGCACTAAACTAACAGTGCGGTGTGAACTTAAACAGTGCTCTAGTAATTATCCAACTTCATACGGCAATATCCCAACTTAAGACCTATTTATTTCGAATGCATATTATGCGTGTATATTTTTTCAATAGCTCTCCAACCGACTCCATAGATTATAATCATGAATAACTAGATACTCTGTTACAGAGCTACTGGTTAATTTATGAATATAAAGTAATAAGTAATTGTACGATTGGAAAATATTATCATTATGACAATATTATCATAATAAAGGAATGTAAATTGCTTTTATTAATAAAATATTGAAGGAAAATTATAATATAATAATGATTAATTATGTGTTTAATGAATCTTTTTTCTATGTCTAAAAACCATATTTTCGAAAAAGATTTCAAAGTGCAGTTAAAAATAATGTAAATGTCTTATTAAATTACTGATTGAATATGTTGATTGTTTAAGGGAGGTTTGAATTGTTATTAACACTAACTTCAATGATCCACTTTTACTCTCAACTTTTTATTTTAAATACTTGCAACGTTTCGTGCACGGACGAAACCCATGGCCCATTTTCAAGGAGACAGCATGAAGAAATTGTTTTTATTTTATTGTTATATTACGTCCTAATAGTACAATAGCCAAAGAGGAGGAAAAAGGCAGTTATCCCACCCCAATTTTTTATTATTTTAATGAAAACTATGTATAATTACTAGCCAAAATTGATGAGTCTGCTAAATATAAAAAGTTTGGAGTGATTGAAAAACTTAATAATTTTATCAACAGTAATAAGATATATTGAATAAAAGTACTCTTCTAATCTAAATTTTTCATATTTTATTTCATTACATCTAAAAACGACGTTTCGGTGCTGTGACATCATCATCAGGTATCTACAAACAGATTCACAATATTCATCCTATGCATGCAATAATTAATAAATATACCACAATTTCATTTTAAAGTTTAAAAACAATAGTCTGATTAAATATATCTTTTAATATCGCATTTTATGTTCTCCTTATTAGTCCTATATATTAACAATAAACATATTGCTGTCAATTAAATAAAACATTAATAATTAAAAGTTCTAACATAATTATAAATAAGGAGATTTCAACTCTAATGTATCTTCTGGAACCAGGTTATCTTTTCCATTGACAATAAATAGATTATAACTAAATCAATGTGACTAGAGACTATATTATTTTATCATTATTTAATTTTATTTATTTATTTTTCATACAGATAGTTTGATTATGTTCATTTTGTTTATTCTTCTGTTTGTATATATTTTAAGAGAGGTGATTTTTTTTTTTTTTTTTTATTTTATTTTAGTATGTATGAGATCATTCATCGCTATTACCTATTGCCAACAACTGTGTGGCAGATTGTAATATATATCAATAAATTAAAATTAGTATTAAAAAAAAAAACTAAATCGAATCAATGCTACCTCTGTTCCTCAAAAGAAGACTAATCTATTAACAATATTTTTTAAATTATATTAAATCAACAACTAATATATTAGATTTATTATAATAACCAATAATACGTCTATATCTAATTACATCAATGAAACTCATCCAGTAGAACATATAACTTTATCAGAAGTCTGTGATCCTGCAAAACGGACTGGAGGACTGATGGTAAATCATATAAAGATTTGAGGGAGACGTTTGCTCGACTTTCAGTTAAAATGTGTTTAACGGTAAGTCGCGTTCTGCAAGTCTGGTGAAGAATCGTAGGCTATGAGATAACCATGGGTTAGGCACGTATGACCTATTCGAAGGTGCGACAAAATCACCTTCTCTCTGCGCACAGTTCGAGTAGATGATATCCAAGGGGTGACATCACTCTTGATTTCTCTCAATTTATTATCCCTGGCGCTTGGCCCACATTTGCTTCCATTTAAATTTAATTTTCTGATTAATGAGGGAAATGAAGTCATTGACAAGCACTCCGTGATGTGGAACCATTTCATTTATGGTAACGATTTCATCTGTATATATACTACATATATGCAGCAGAGAAAATTTATATTGTCGATCATTGCACACAATCAAGACCCCACACCTATGGTGTTTTTGGAACCATCAGTATAGATAAAACTAGAGTTTCAAAATCTGCCTATTTACTATGGACATTTACCACACTTGTCAATTATCGTGACCTATAGATATCCGTTCTTGATTAGAGGAGGCGCTATTGAAGAGGAACAGAAGACTACAGAGGCAGGCAATCACTGACCGCCCCTTTGCTATATATGGCCCCCCTACTAACCTCCTAGCCCCCCTTCACCAAATCGTTTAAGGCTGCCTATAGCCAGCACTGATTACTGGCGCCTAGTGGAATACTAACCCCGCCTAACCTCCATGCTATCACGGTGTAGCTTTCTTCTATTCATTCCTTTATTTTATATTTTCCTCCATTTTATAATTCTATCTATTCTCATATTTAAGATTTTAAATCGTAGCCGAATTAATTTTCACGCATTTTTATAATATTTTTAATGAATTTGTATTTTTTTATTTATAACATACTAACATACCTATTCAAATGAAGACTTATAAACAGGTTCTATATTTTTTAAAGATGTTAAGGACATGCAAAAACATGTCTGGTCGGAGAGAATTTATATTTATTTATATCATCATTTGAAAATTAACATATTTTTAATAATTTTATTATTTATTTATTTAATGTGATTTACAACTGTACAAATAAAAAATACAATAAGTAAATATGTTGTATGTTTCATATACTCTTGAAAATCTTGGGAAGGAACCATCCATTGGTGGTACTTCAAACATTAATTTAAATTAGAAGGTCCCGTGGCCATCGCCTTTTCAGATTGTTAAGGATGAAAGATTAAGAATTAATGGGTTAGGATGGTTAGGGAGTTTGGAATGAAAAGACGCATATCCGTTTTGGGCCAAATTTGCAACGAATGGGATGTTAAGTCAATTTAAATTTAAATATTTTTTATTCAAGACAAATTATTATTATTTATACTTAATCCAATAGAATAAAATATTCAATTGAGAATTACTTATGCGATAAATTTCTTTACAAATTTACATATTACAATATATAATTTATTTATTGCTAAAAATATACAAAAAAATAGCACTATTATAAAAATAAAATGTTGTAGAGCTTTTTAGCGGATTTAATGAGTTGAGTTAAGACTGAAAGAAATTATGGGTCAGTTTATATTTATAATCCTGTACGGTATTATACTATTCTAATAGATTGCTGTCTTAAGTAACCCCTAAGTATTAACTGTTTTAGCAAAAGGAACTGTGGTATTATTTCAATCTATGGTGAATGGAAGGATAGGCCTCCATTTCATGAAAATGATGGATTCTTTTTAAAACTATTCCCCATTTTTTAAGGTATTTAGATGGTTTTTTTTAAAGCACCTTTTAGCCTGTAGGAAACCAGTAAAGGTACGGTGGGGAGGTTATTACATCATATTATATAGTTATGTGATTTTAATATCTTTACCATTAGGTTACTAGAAAATTCCTCTTAGATCCATTTTGATGATGAAAATTTAGAAAACGAATAGTTTGAATAATTGTATTTGATATTAGTGTATACCAACGTCTAAAGTGTGTCTGGTATTTTTCTTAAATAAATGTCGAGTACAATAATAACTTTATTATGTTTTCAGAGACAGAAATATATGAAGAAAAAATATATATCAAATTTAAATATTTCCATATTCTAGGAGAGCATAGACAATTAGCCTTAGAAGCTATTAATCCTGTCCTACACAAAGACACAGTTCTGGAACCGGAGCCAAGCTGGACAATTATCATGATTAATGTAGCTCCAAAGGTACAGTATTCTCCAGCTCCAGGACAAAAAGAGAAAGGACATAAACAAAAACAGGAGGAATGGAAAAGAAACCCCAGGACACTGTCCCGGTTCTCAATTCGTCCTTTGTTTTTGTCTTAGCCTCCGCCAGCATAAACAGGCTTAGAATTGATTTACTCTTTAACGCGCTCTAATTATTCTCTCTTTTCTTCTTACTTCATTTATATATATAATTTATTTTTTAATCAATATAATTTTGATGATATATCTTGTTATGATGGTATCTAATTTAAGAATTCCACACTTATTGTTTCAAATATGATTTCAATCATTGGTGAGAAATATTTAATAGAAATTAATGCAACCGATAAAGAGTTTGTTATTTATGAAAACAACATAACCCATTAATTCAATATATAACTGTTAATTCCTTAATAGAAGTATTAAGCGCTTTATTTATTGATAAATATTACAATCTACCACATACTTGGCAATGAGTAATATTGATAATTGAACACATTCATACCAAAAATTAAGAAAATAAAAATAAATATAATCTCTACATATATACAACATAAGGGATGAGAGATATGATCCCAGCACAGCTCTCTCACCACGTACTGGTAATGAGCCAGTGGAGGCTGAGTAAGAGCGCTAAAGTCGCAATCACTCTACATATAACAATGGCTCCAATTCTCCACTTCTTTGCTCACTGCACCCCCAATCATCTTCTTCTCTATTAATTCCAAAATATAAATTGACTAAATTTGAAAATTAATTGCCGAGACCTCACGATCTTTCCCGATTGCTTGTATACTTCATCATATTTTGTTACAATGTTGTATTCTTGGCATATACAAAATTTGTTATTACAAAAAAAAATTATTGTTCTTAATTTTTCTGGTCTTTAGATTTTTTTTTTTCGAAAATAACAAAAATAGCGATAACTTCAACATGAGCTCACTTATGTACAAAAAAAAATGGCGACGTCAGTTAGTAGTAAGTGAAAGTTGGGAAATGCTCGATTTTTTTTATTCTCAGTTGTATACTTATGCTAATGTCAGTTACTATAGAAACAGTTACGAACTCACATACTCTATTTACTACTTACTTATATGTAAATAGTTAATTTTAATTAAAATTTATAATTATATTGAAGAATGATTATTATACATGCACACTCTTCGACATCTTAAACTATGATAAGTTAATATTTGTTCATAAAACACTTACTTTCTGCCTGTCACTTTTATTATGACAGTAACTGTAATTCAATAGATAATATATATGATAGTTTTTTGATTCTCGAAATTTATACAAAAACAATGAATATTTATTTAAAATTCAAAGCCTAATTGAACCAGCAATGAAAGTTTGAGTGAAAAAAAAACCGCTAAGAAAGCCGTTTAGCATTAATTCCTGGAATAATGTTCTTTTCATGTTTTCCCTTCGCACCACTTTACCCCCTCCCCCTCTCCACTTCTGCTAATTTCGCCCCAAACTCTCTCTCCCCTCGAATAAAGAAGATTCTGCGAGCATTGGCCGGATTTGCACGGCCGTGGATGTTAATTCTCTTTGTTGCCGAGTAAAAAAGCACTTAGCTCTCTGCGGGATTATTCCGCTAGGGGGTAATTGATTCAACCACTCTCCCGTAGGGCGCGCTTCGGGACCGGAATCCGGGATAGTGGGTCACCTCTAACTAGGATATCCGTCTTCATTAGCTTGCGAAAACTTGTTAATTTGCCAGCATTTAGCATAAGTTTATCAAAATGGAACGATTCAATTTTATTTCCATATATATTTTTTTGAAATGAGTTCCTTAATCCAAACATTTCAACTACACTGTTATACCAAATATTTTTTACTGTATATTACTGCCTTAAATATCTAATTTAACACATTTTTTTTCACTTTATTAAAATTAAAAATACCTCAGTAGCGTACCGTAACATGTATAAATTTTTTTATGTTATTAAATTCTACATATTTTTTTCTTTTATACAATACTAAAGTAACTTAAGAAAGCAGTTTATTGATTTTACATATATGTTCAATGCTCTTGAGAGCTTTAGGCCTTGTATGAAACATATTGGTTTACATCCATTTTTATAACGTATCTATGTAAACGTATACACGTAAAATTGTAAGAAAATTATAAATATATGGTTGGCTCTTTACATCTTGTAAATCTTTGGCCGTTCGAAGCAGGCCTGCCTGTCTTGGGCTATTGGTTTCTAGTTTGCTGCATGGAGATCTTTTGCATCTTTTTTGATTGTTTCTTTCCACCTGAGTTTAGGCCTCCTGATGGATTGCTTCGAGCCACATGCCCCACCCATCTTAACCCCATTGCCTTCACGTCATGAGATATTGACTGAGCAGTCAGTGCAAGTTCACTATTACTTCTTCTCCTCCACGTGTTAAGGCTCTGGTACGACCAGTGTCGTAGCCGAATTTCAGATTTTCGGAGTCCAGGTATTTGAAGCTGTCTGCTTTCGGAAACTATTTGCCATCTACACATATCATGTCGTTATGGTGGATTTTTGTAGTTACAATCATATACTTCGTTTTACCTTCATTTACTAGCAATCTGATTTCCTCTACATCTCTCAATAAAGTCTTTGCGAGTCTCTCCATGATATCCTAATTCTTTCCCAGGACAGCGATAGAATAAAATAAATAAACAAATAAAATATTTTTGGGTTGGATTAATACGGAGTCGATGTTACACCTAGAGGTAAGGAAGCCACATTCAAGTTTAGATCAGTTTACTCATTTACACTTCGCAACCCAAAAATTACTGCCTTAGCAGTACTGTCACTAGATATAGCGTGATAGTGACTAACATCAATGAAGAAATGTTTTGTTTTAAACCGATTTCGGCTTTTACTGTCCACGTAGGCCATCCTTCGGGGACCAACAAGAAGAATGTTGGATAAGGTTGATGAGGACTGATAGGATTTTCCTGGACCCTTTGGCAATCCCTTAAAGGGATCTGGGTGGCGCTATATCTTGTTATCTACCTTGGTCGGATCACCGGCTTTCTGCCCGGATTCCTCTCTTATTTTTAAGGTTTAGTTTGATTAAATCGATATTAGCAGATGTACCGAGTCGCCTTTTTTCTTTAATGTTGAAGAATATATTTCATTGTAGTTACGAGAAAAGAATTGCAAGTGGTACATTCTACGGCTTCGAATGCATTTTTTTCAGCTATGTATATCTTATATTTAAAAATCAAAAATTGTCATTGTCTTCAAGTTGTAAATTATCAGATGTGTGTAGCTTCATTATTTTTAAATGTACAATTAGGTATCAAGCTATACCTTGTGACAGTAAATGTCATGACTACAACTATTATGCAGTTCAACCATTACTTAGGCTGTGACATTCCTGCAGTGGCTGTCACCGTGTCACCGTGCAAACTGGCTTTAACGTGACATTTGCTACACTCCTGCTACAAGTAATATAAACCATCCCACCAGACTTAGTGCAACGCCACTGCCATGATGGAAACTAACACAGTTTCTCTATGGTACAAGCCATGAGTCTAATAAAGCCATTTAAAAATAAATAAATAAAATTATTTGTAAAAAAGAACAACATTAAGCTAAAATTGATTCTAAGAATAATTTTTATTAAAAGCTGTTCAATAATTTTTATTGAGTAATCTTTTAAATTAAGTATATTTCATAACAGTTTCTTAATTTAAAAAATCTTTCATAGTAGTTTTCTATAAGTTAAAAAAAAATTATACCCTGTGAAATTTATTGAACACAATAAATAACAGTTTCGAACACTGCTCGTACAGGTTATATTAGGCGGACACCATTGTGCCTACTGGCACATGTCACATCAAGCGCAGTTTTTCCTCTCTCTGTACTTTGTCCTACTCGATCCACATCTACTAGTTAGCTGATTTACCCAAAGATGGCTGCAGCTTCTTCAATTGTTTTCTAATTCTACCTTTCTATTTCAAACTTTAAAAAAAAATGATCTCAATACAGTGTCAATAAAATACAATATTAAACTATATTACTTGTAATACAATTAATAAGTCCTTACCTGGAATCACCATATCAACATCAAACTAACTCAAACTTATGCAAGTTTAGCAATGCTATATCCTATCGTAAACAGATATTCCAAACTAAAACCATAAACAACTGTTCTTATATTTAAAACAATCCTCAGGCCACTGCTGATGTACGGCTCTGAAGTCTGGGAAGCGGCATCCTTCACGAAAAGGAAAAACTACAATCTTTTCAAAATAAAGTCCTAAGAATCGCAGTTAATGCTCCTTGGTTCATAAGAACTAGCCAATTGCATCGCGAATTACAAGTGGAGTCATTAGAGGATTATATCAAAAAACGGTTCATGAAGTTCCACTCCCAGTTGCCGACAGTTAAAGGAGCAGTGACCTACAACCTGGGAAACCCAACCTCAACCCGAAGACTGAAGCCCAGACTTCTGCAGTACATTCTTTTATAAATTTTTAATAAATATAAAATTAATTCATAATCACACTACCAGTATTTACATATTATTATTATTCATTTTATTTATTCATTATTTTTTTTTCTCTCTCTCTTTTCTTCTCTCTTCTCTTTTTCAAATTAACTTGTTTCTTTTTACTATTAAAAGACAATTGTTTGTTTTATTTAAGTGTACCAATATCAACAAAATTTTTTGTTATTAATTTTACTTTCCTCTTTTATTAAGAAGCATTATTCTTATCTATTTATTTTTTTTCTTTTAATAAGAACATTGTATATAGTTAGGGGTGTTATTTGTATGACTATACCCCCTCATAATCAACTGTTAAAAAAATATATATAATATAAGTTATATCAACCATGTAAGGCCCACCAGGCCTTATACCAGATCGGCCTGGTAATAAAAAAAAAAAAATAATAATAAGTAACATAAAACTGTAACTCACAGTCACATCTTCATATATGGAGTAAGAATCCGAATGTGCATTGAATTTTCTATTGATATATTCTTCATTAAATTGCCTTTGAATTATTATATCGAATAAGATAATGGCTAATAGAACAATAAGGGGGTAATCTGCGCTGTGATTGGCTGGGAGGATAATATTATAATATTGATAGCATCTCCTATTGGCTAGTAGGGATTAGCTCCGGGATCAATGTGCCCCATTGGTCAAGGCTTCAATATGGAGTCTCATTAAATAACCATTAGTCAGGCATATTAATCTTATATATCCATATTTATTACTCTTAAAATAATGTGACTAAATAATTCATTAAATTAGTATATCAGTCATATTTTCTCATTATGAGAAGATCCCATAGGTGCTTAGGAAAACTTGAATGTTAACTTAACACAAGCCATTAGTTAGGTTAACAAAAAAACCATTGGTTCTAAAAATGCAATTTTAGGTACCTAATTAGGTTTACAACAAAATACATTGGTTCTAAAAATAGAATTTTAATTTTTCGGCTGGTCAATTAAATTGTTCTAAATTATTTGAACAATGTTCATACTTTTTTCAGTATAAATTACCATTTATTTTTATTTTATTTTTTTGTGAACCAAAACTTTAGATTATGTGGTTAGTGCTTAACTCGATTTGTAAATTAAATTATTTCGTGGATTGTGTATGTACAACAAAAACTAAAATACAATCATTGATACTGTTATATTGTGGAGCGGTGTCTCAGTGGGGACCATTTCTGTATAACGGAGCTCGTTAACTGTTGGGCAGCAATTATTGTTGGATCCGTGTTTTCGGCACCTGCCACAACTTACTCCAAAAATAAACTTCACTACTTCGATATGCTGGTATGGATCTGATATTTCGAACTGTTCCTCTGTACATAGGGAGTCAATATATCAGAAAATTTTCATACAAAAATTAATGGATTATCAAGGATTCATGGGACTGTTCTAATTATATTAAACAACCAAATATATATCCTAATTTCCGTAGTGAGTACGAAAAAATAAGTTACAGATATTTTTTCACAATAATGAACGTTACATTCGACATTGACTTTTTTGACCTTTTTTTTTTAATATTTATTTATTGCTATTTACAACTGTACATTATAATACATTTAGTGAATCTGATCTAAGTTAAATTGGAGTGTTACAGGCGTGTAAAGAAACTACTCATTGGTAGCACTCTGATGACATTTTACATCGGTCTCGTGGCCATCTTCTTTTCAGGCGCCTCGGAGGATTGTCAGGAATGGAAGAGGATGCAAGATTAGAAACTAGGGGGTTTGAGTGGTTAGAGAGTAGCATTGAGGATTTTACGAAGGACTTTGGATTGTAAGGATTGAATACGAGAGGAATTCGAAGGTTTAGTGAAGCCCCAAAGCTCAACTCCATATGTCCAGATTGGCCTTATTACAGTCATGTAGATCAGTCTTTTGTAATTTGTTGGAAGTTTAGACCGTTTGTCTAGTAAGTGCTGTAATAGTCGAAATCGACGTGCAGTTTCCTTTCTATTCAGTCTAGTGTGAGGATTCCAGGTTAATCGTTTGTCCAAATGTAGTCCAAGGTAGCGGATCTGTTCGACAGTGGTAAGAATGACATCATTAAATGAAACTGTAGGAGTTTTTTTTACCTTAAAACTCGAATTTTAAGTGCAAAATTTACAAATTATGAGTATTTTTATAACATACATATTTTTTTTCTTAACCTTTAGAACAGATATTAACAATAAAAATAAGATAGCTTTACTAAGATATATAGAGTATCGGGGCAAGATGGCGGCGCACCGTCGCGCCTTCATTTAACTTTCAAAAGATTTTCAATTTCACGCTTTTCGAGTTCCACCATTTAAAGGAGACTTGCTCTTAATCATCCCTTCCCGGGAGGGATAAATCTTTGTACCTCGGGGAACATCTGCGTCTCCTAGGATGCCAGATTGAAAAACAGAAACAATCATCAACTGGGAGACAGCAGGAAGTAGGTCGAAGAAGATTGGTCAAGAATGATGAAGAAGGAATGATGATGATGATGGGTGTTGATAAAATTATAACTTTGCTGTGTTATTTATTTATATATTTATTTTTTCAGTAAAATACCAAATTTATTAAATATTTATAAATTCATATTGGAGTAAAAATAAATTTCCGTATTTTCCTGCCCAACACCATTGGGTTACCTCATACACACATATGCAAGTTGATTATTGTGCAAATAATTTCTTTGATTGCCAGTGGCGGAATTAGTGGATGTAATTATGAGATCGATAATGTAGTCGATTTGCTCTCTCATTATTGGCTACAAGGTACAAGGCTATTATACTCACTGTGCTCTTGTCTCAACATCGACAATTGCGAATCGATATCTGCAATTCAATGCAATTAGAAATCATTATTGTATAATCAGTATTGCTATCCAACTGTGATATTAACGTGTTGCAATCTCAAACACCTAATTTTTTTTTAAACTATTGGAATGTATTTTTATTAGAAAATTACCCTTCAAAAATTTATAATTTTTTATTTGTACAAAAATTCGTATTTAAATGTTTAAGAAGGCGCAAAGAAGGAATCTGTTTTATTTTCCCTAAAAAAAAAATTGTTTTTTTACAGTAAGTGAATTTACACTTAAGATTTCGACTATTACAGCACTTACTAGACAAACGGTCTAAACTTCCAACACATTACGAAATACTGATCTACATGACTGTAATAAGGCCAATCTGGACATATGGAGTTGAGCTTTGGGGCTCCACTAAACCTTCGAATTCCTCTCGTATTCAATACTTACATTCTAAAATCCTCAATGCTCCTTACTTTGTCACAAATAAAATCATACATAACGACCTTAATGTTCCCTATGTAACCGATCTAGCCCGAACCAGATATCACTCCTTCCATTATAAACTCCCTAACCACTCAAGGTTAGAAGCTAGGGGGTTCTAACCTTGATTCCTCTTCCATTCCTGAAAATCCTCCGAGGCGCCTGAAAATAAGCCACGAGGCCAGCTAATGTAAAATGTCATTAGAGTGCTACCAATAGGTAGTTCCTCTACACGCCTGTAACACTCCAATTTAACTTAGATCAGATTTACTAAATACAGTTGTAAATAGCAATAAATAAATATTAAAAAAAAAACACTTAAGCTCATCTAATACAATCGACAACCATTTTTTCTTATTTTTTATGAAAAAACAAACGAATATTAACCATTGAATACCTGCAGAGCACAGACGGCATACGATAACAGAAACAAATTCTAAAATTATGTAATATTTTTTTAATCTTAACATCTATGGTGCATTGGTAAGAATTCTCGGGCACATCTCTTTTTTTTTTCTATCTAGTATCACTAAAAAAGTTTTCGTAATCGGCGATCCCGCAACTATTTAAAACGTGAAGAGGAGACGTTATATGATATTACTCTTTCCTGTTTATATTTTTATTTCATTTATTATTTTTCCTTTCACGTTTCGGGGTTATTATCCCATCTTCAAGGCTATCTTCAGGATCATTAGAATTTGCGTTTCACATAGTCATAGAAATTTCACAGAGTTGTTCTTCAGATTCACTCACAACCTTCACATATGGTTTTCACACACCATATTTTTAGCACTTACTAAAAAAACGGCCTAAAATTTCAATTCATTATAAAATACTGATCTACATGACAATTATAAGGCCTATCTGGACATGTGGAGTTGAGCTTTGGGGTGATTTAGTGGAGCTTCGAATTCCTCTCGTATTCAATCCTTACAATCCAAAATCCTTCGTAAAATCTTCAATGTTTTGAAGGTTACTCTTACTCTGACACAAATAAAATCATACATAAAGACCTTAATGTTCCATATGTCACCGATCTAGCCCGAACCATATACCATTCCTTCCATTATAAACTTCCTAACCACCCAAACCCACTAATTTCTAACCTTGCTTCTTCTTCCATTCCTGACAATCCTCTAAAGCGCCTGAAAAGATGGTCACGAGACGTGCTAATGTAAAAACATCATTAGAATGCTACTAATCGTTAGGTTCTCTACACGCCTGTATCACTTCATTATAAACTAAAATAAAATTTACTGCATGTAGGTATGTGAATGTATAGTTGTAAATAGCAATAAATAAAAAAAAATCTTCCCATCGACGTTTGTGGCTCTTCTCCCATCTTCAATATCATAAAAATTTATGTTTCATGCAGTTTTAATATTTCATTTCACTTGTTCTTAAGACCACTATTCAATATTTTTGTAAGGCTTTAATACATAACACAAATATCACATTTACTGTGATATACTACGATTTATTTTTGTCTAATACAATTAAATAGAAAAAAAAGGATATGATATAGCACTTTCTAGGTTTTCTTTTATCCGTGCGCTTTAGCTCTTTCAAGAGAAGTAATCCCTAGATTAATGGTCTAAAAAGGACATTACTATTGTCGTATTTCATTTTAAAAAATCGACAATGGTGGCATTTTTATTTCGAAGCGAGGTAATAAAAGCTAAACCTATTGTCGCCAATTCTATTTATCTTTTCTTTAGCACGTAAGAGTCTTTCATATTTTCCTCGGTAAGAATCATGTTTCTTTCTTTGTCGTGAACTAAGAGAATCCTTTATAGCTTCATGTTGGTCAATCAAGAATTTTATCTGGACTCAAGACCAACAACAAATTCTCATAAAAGACTGAATTAAATTAGAATTTAATGTATGAACAATAGTTAACTGTAATCAGTCAATAAATTGATTGACTTAATTCAATCTCGATATCATTAAATTACGACGTCCTAATTAAAAGATCTGTTTGAAAGACCTCTTTTGAATTTCGTAACTATTAGAAACATGCACAGTACAGATTTTTGAATTGAAAAACCGTACTGCGCATGCCTCATTCTGTTCTTCACTGTCAAGAGTAGTCGATGTAGTGTACAGTCCTATTTAGTAAATTTTATCTAAAAATTAAATATCGAAGTTTGGGATTAAAAGATGAACTGATATCAAATAGAATAATATCTTTTTTTTATTTATTTATTTAATGTAATTTACAACTGCAATAATAACAAAATAATACAATAAGTAAATATGTTGTATGTTTCATATACACCTGAATATGTT
>NW_027106400.1:1185981-1197099 GCF_000696795.3 Halyomorpha halys | reverse complement strand
ATATTTTGTACCTGATGTTAACTCCACACAAAATACATATGCGGTTTCACATGAGGTATGTATACTTTTTAAATAAACTCCCCCTGCATAGCAAGGTTAGGTTACTAAGCAAGAGAAAAAGAAGTAATATATATATGCTTTCTACTTTTCGACTAGTGGTGTTCCCTTCCAAAAGTAATAGGAATGCAATCAAGAGCGAGGAAGGACGTGGAATAGGGAGATGATGGAAGCATTACATGGCAATCACGGACTGATTGCTGTGTTTTTGCCTCTCCGTCAATTAGACTAATGGTTCACGTAACAGTTGTCGTATCATTCTAAATAAATGCGCAGTTTACTTACAAGGCCGGCCATATTAATGGTCATTTACTATCAAGAGGAGGCGTCCATGTATAATAGTATTATGTCGACATTGTAAAATCTTTTAATGCCATGTTATTATTTATACTATATAGATATCTAATTTATTTGCTGGGGCTTCTAGCTGCGCCTCGCCTGCATCAAACACTAAAGATGCGGTCAAAAATCAACTCGGATATTACAAAAATACAAATTAAGCACCTACGTTTCAGGGTACTCTATCAGGGGAAAAAAGATTCAAAAACATGGCGGGTCTCCCACAAGGTTCCTTTGTAAGTCCTATACTATTCGATCTCCTTATTAATAATTACCCAAAATTTAAAAAGTTTTTTTTTCCTTTTTGTCGATGATACAGCGATTTACACTTCTTATAATATCGTGTCCTTAATAGGCAAACCAAAAAATATTTTTAAATATCTTAAAAATTGGGGATTAGTTTTAAATATTGATAAAACAGAAGCCATCATTTTCAGGAAACGACGGCCTATATTTCCATCCATAATAGATTTAAATAATAACCGTATCTCTTTTGCCAAAATAGTTAAATATTTAGTAATAACTTTAGATATCAAACTATTATTTAACCTGCACATAAATTCGAAATTGAAAAACGCAATAATTAATAAATAATTTTTTATAAAATGTATCCAAACTTTAATAAAAAATCAAAATTATACAGTAAAAATAAATTGATACTATATAAAGCAGTACTAAGACCCATCTTGACTTATGCCTGCCTCATATGGAGTTTTACTAGTTCAACAAACATAAAAAAACAAGTATTTCAAAACAAATGCCTCAGAATTGTTAATATCTAACCAAATTACACTAGAATATCTAAAATGCAATCTAGACACCTTTACATATATAAACTGATGCAATAATTTCTTTCAATCTTACCCCAACTCATTAAACCTAATAAAAAAAATAGAAAATTACACTAAAACTACAACCCGAAGATATAACCATAAAAGAACTAAAAAAAATATTAATTTAAATATAAATCAATGATTGGAGAAAGATATTCCGGGTTGCGGTCAATAAAGCTATCAAAATAGTAACAAAAACTATTTATTGTTAACCAACGTTTCGCTCCACTTTACTCGGCTTCGTCAGGGCTGAGAATAGTTGACAGCAAAACGTTATTCTTATCAGCCCTGACGAAGCCATGCAAAGTGGGACGAAACGTCAGTTAACAATAAATAGTTTTTTTTTACTATTTTGATACCTTTATTGACCGCCACCCGGATTATCTTCCTCCAATTTACTTCATACGGTCAACTATCTTCTAAAATAAATCAATGATAATTATTTTTTCTTATTTAAATGTTATGTATTTTATTTTAATATGTAGTTTTTTGTTTCCGTTCGGTTTGTTTTACCAAAATATAAAATAGAGTAACTATCTAAAATGTAAATAGTATCTATAAAATTTTAATTTATAAGGCGGTACATGAAAATAATATGGTAAATAGTGTACATTATATATTTATGTAACAAAAAAATATTTTAATATTATTTAAAAATAATATAATATTTAAAAATATTTTAGGAGTTTAGGGATACAAGATTGTCATATTATCTTAGTGAAGTCAATCGCCCATACCGATATTTTGAATGGAGACCTGGATAGAATCTCGAACAATATTCAACAGCTGAGATTTTAGCATTTAGTCTTGGAAAAGACGAGACTCAAGACTCCGGAACGATACTCTTCTTCATCTTGGGGGGAGGGGAGGTAAGAGTGGGCGGCGATGAAGAAGAAGGATCTGGATAATGAATCAAGGTTCGAAGGGTGCCACTGGACAAATGGCGACTCTTTTTTTTTTTTAGAACTTGGAGTTTTTGTCGTTTAGTGTGGTCAGTCGGAGTTTTAGTTTGTTTTCCTCCTTTATACTATCGAGTCCGATTTAGAAGGTACGGTTAGAAGGTGTATAAAATAGTAAAGTCCTGGAATTTCGTTCTGAAATAATAATAAATGACATAATTATAGTTTTTATAGGTATTTGAAATATTTTTGACTGCATTAAAATTTTCCATCTCCAATCAATTAGTAAATATGGACAGGAAAAAAACTAATATAAAGACAAACAATTCCCAAGAAAACAAATACAAAAATATATAAATATTGGAAGATTATAACTTGACCTATATGATGATTATTGGAATATGGTCCGAGTAGCAATGAATCATACAAAAAATCTATTAACTAGAAACCGACGTTTCATCTCTCCTGTAAAAATATATGTGAAATTAATAAAAAAAAAATAAAATATGATAAAATTAATAGAAATTGTATTAGAATAGTGTTATAAAGTGACTTTCTAATGAAGAGATAATGTAAAAAACAAATTATGAAAATAAAAAACACAAGAAAGAAAGAAAAACATAACTATAACAATAAATGAAGAAATGCATGAACATGCACAAACGATCCGAAAGGTCAGAAAGAAGAATATATCATAAATGTAAAATAAAAATAAAACAAAGTCTTTCAAGTATGGAGGTAGCAAATAAGAAAACCCCCCCCCCAAAAAAAAAAAAATCAGGAAATATCAACGCTATAGAACTTAGTTGAGTAAGTTCCTAGGCAAGTGACTAAACTCTGCTTGCATGGTAGATATACAGAAGAGGAGAATATTTTAAATAAATTGTGCATACACCATGCAAGAAGCATATTTAATGCAATATTGCATTAGTATATAATATTTGTAATTATGGAATTATACAGAAGATGATATATAGAAAATTATTTAGAAAAGAAAAGAAAGAACACAAAACAAAACAAATAAGGGGTGATAGAAGATGAAGATAAAATAATAATAAATAAAACACCACTGAGAACAAAAAATATAATAAAATAAATGAATAAATAATAATAGAATATAATAGGATAAAAAAAACAACAAAAAGATGCTACTTTCAATACCTAAAATATGCTTTTTAAGTACCTATCATACTATACTAAAGAACATCCTCTTAAAGATTCTATCATATAAAGCACTAAATTACGACGAGTTGGAGTGGCTATATTATATCCTTCCGATGCCAGTATTTCCTAGCTTCCTTTATATTTCAAGTAATTAGTATTCAACCCCCTCCTATATCATAGCAAACCTGCAATTCAAATTCTCAATCTATCCTCCACCTCACTGAACTGATGCGTTTGATAAATCATACTTTACCCGAGCTGCATTTCGCTGGAACTCCATACCCTCTAACATAGGTCATGTACAAACCCTTCCCTCATTTAAAACCCTTCTATTTAACCACCTTTTGATTTATCAATATAATCCAATATTATAATGGTACCAGTAAATTGTAACTACCTTTTTGTTTTGTTATTTTATGTATGTAGTCTGTAGTTTTTTTTTTCTGCGTATCAAAAAAATATTTATATGGAATTATAATATAATTTTTAATTAAGTGCGGCCACATTGTTTTTGGCAAATATATGTTATTTTAATGTTACAATTATCTTGTAATTGTTCTAAAGAAACCTAGTCCCAGATTAGTAAATTATTTTTCGTTTCATTTCATATATTCGGTAATAAAATTAATAATACATTAATTTAAGAAAAAGTAGAATTAAAAAGAACAATTAGTGAACAAACTTAAAACCATTTAAAACAAAAAAGAATTTTCTTTGGTGTCAGTAAACTAAAATAAAATAAAATAAAACTTGAAATAAATAAATAGATTTTTTTTTAAAATTATTTAATGTAATTTAAAACTGTACAAAATAATACAATAGGTAAATATGTTGTATGTTTCATAT
Source organism: Halyomorpha halys (assembly GCF_000696795.3). Lineage (NCBI taxonomy): Eukaryota > Metazoa > Arthropoda > Insecta > Hemiptera > Pentatomidae > Halyomorpha > Halyomorpha halys. The sequence goes on along the minus strand of NW_027106400.1, from coordinate 1,192,961 downwards.
ACACTTGAAAATCTTGGGAAGCAACCACCCATTGGTGGTACTTCAAACATTAATTTAAATTAGAAGGTCCCGTGGCCATTTTCTTTTCAGACGCTCCGAGGATTATCAGGGATTGTAAGGATGAAAGATTAAGAATTAATGGGTTAGGATCGTTAAGGAGTTTGGAATGAAAAGAAGCATATCTGTTTTGGGTCAAATCTGCAACGAATGGGATGTTAAGGTCTTTGTGAATGAGTTTATTTGTGACGTAATAAGGAGCATCAAGGATTTTACGTAGGATTTTGGGGATTGTAACGATTGGATGCGGGAAGAATTTGATGGTTTGGTGGAGCCCCAGAGCTCAATTCCATATGTCCAAATTGGTCTGATTATCGTAGTATATACTAATTTTTTGTAGCGAATGGGAAGTTTAAAGCGTTTGTCAAGTAAGTGTTGTAGCAATCGTTTGTCGATTCTAAGTAACTCTCTAAATAAATAGATTAAAAATAAAATTAAAAAAAAAGAAATCATAGTTACACAGAACAAAAACAATCATATACAAAATATTGGAAGGTAACTTTTATAACTTTTTTTATATTATAAGATAACTTTTATTTTATATATAATATAAAAAGCTACTTTACATAAATCAATTATATTGTTGGAAATAATATTAAGCAATCCTTCTGCGAATCTAATGGCTATTAAAAGTGAAAAGCCGACAGATACACAAACCAGGAGCAAAGGCACTCTGCATAATCCGAAGAGCGGCCCAGTGGAAAGTAACTGAATTTGACTCTCTAACAGAACTCACTGATAGCAGTAGAATGTTATCTATATCACTACGCTCCTTTCATCAGTAATATAATGGTTCCTTTTCTATATTATTTTCTGCTTCTATAAATTGTAGAAAAAAGCCTATATTTGAAATATTTATAATGTAGATTAGAGAACTGTAACATCAACTAAAAAGAGGTCATCACGCAATAGAAAAGGTAGATCATTCCGAGATAAACCCTAACAATATTTTTTAATTTTTCTAATTGTAATGGGATATAGGTACTGAAATTAAAAATGAAATCGATTTTATGACTGGGTGCATGATAATCGATTTATTTCTTACACAGTGGAGTCCCTTAATATGAGTGTTACTATAGTATTTTCATTTTCTGCACATCTGAACCCTATATGTTGAATAACCAAATATGTTAGGAATGAGAAAAGTCAAAATAAATCGATTCATATTTTCCTGATCATAAAATCGATTTCATTTTTATTTTAACCATATTTTAAAACATATAAGAGGAATATTGCATATTCAAAATACTTTTTATTTATTGATAGATATTACAATCTGCCACACAGTTGTGGGCAATAGGTAATAGTGATGAATGATCTCATACATACTAAAATAAAATAAATAAATGAATGAAAAAAAAAATAAAAACTCTCTTAAAATATATACAAACAGAAGAATAAACAAAATGAACATAATGAAACTATGTGTATGAAAGAAAAAAAATAAAATAAAATAACATAATGATGAAATAATATAATAATATTCTATAAATCGTAAAAGTTAAAATAAATCGATTCGTAAGCGTGCGATCATAAAATCGATTCGTAAGCGTGCGATCATAAAATCGATTCTGTTTTCATTATCAGCACCCCCCCCCCCTTATATTTTAGCTAAAATGAATCGATTGACCAATGGAAACATAAAAATGATCATGTGTCAAAAATAGAAAAGTTAAAATGAAGTTTGTACTTAACGTTTTCATTACAATATTAGTTGTTAGTTTGTAGTTGAAACTTTAGATAAAATTAATTATTTTTTTAGCTATAGCTAACGCTTGATAATTAAAAACAATAGTTGCTTATTTCAGCGACTTGTTAATTTAGTTCTAAGAATTAAATATGAACAACCAGACAACAACTTACCATTTAGTTTCAGTTTCCAGAACAACTACACCTAATTTAGCTTTAGTTTTTGGTTGTTAGTTATAGCTAACTTTTGCCCAGCTCTGCTTGAGGGCTACGAAGAGAGAGTAAAGTTCTTACCCCTCCTACTAGCTCATGCGTTAGTGTGCGGTATAATTACTAGTCAAAATTGATGAGTCTGCCAAGTATATGTAGGGGGAATAAAAAATGGCGGCTGTTCCAAAAACTAAAAAAAAACACTAATTTTTCATTTGGAGCTCTATATCTTGAAAACTAGTAACAACACTAGAAAACCTAAAAGAACATCATTTAAAGAACAGTAAATTTTCTGAAATATTAGCTCTAAAAGAGCTGTTTATGTCTAATAGCTCTCGAGATATAGCTCTTTAAAAAGCAAAATTTCTTAAAAATCTAGTTAATTTATTTTGAGAATTCTATATCTCAGGAACTAAGTGGCGTACAGATGTCTATTAGCACTCAAACTAAAGCTAGTTAAATTTACTATAAAATAGTTTATTATGTTTATCTTTGTAGGAGTAGTAGTTTTTATGATATTTGACAAAATAAACTCACAAAATGTTAATTTCTAGTTGTTCCTATAAAATGTTGGAATTTTGAAAAAATATATCTATCTTTAGATCCATAAGACGCATATATGTCTGCCAACACTCAAAATAAAGGAAATTTAACTTACTATAAAGTATTTTATAACACTTATCTTCGTAGAGGTAGTAGTTTTTATGATATTCACATATGAATATGAATTTGGCAAATGAAAATTTGTCCCAACAACTATAAATCAATTTATTTTAGCAAATTTCATGTAAGCTATTACTCCTACGAAGATAAACATCAGAAACTACATTATAGCTCATTAAACTAGCTTTAATTTGAGTGCTAATAGATATCTGTACGTGAAATGGGTTTTCAAATTGAAAATGTTCAAAATAAATTCACTAACTACTGATCTTTTAGCACGTATTTTTACGAAATGTTGCTTTTTAAAAAGCTATATCTCGAAAACTATTTAACGTAAATAACTCTATTAGGGTTCATATTTTAGCAAATTTATTCTTCTTTAAATTACGTTCTCTTAGGTTTTCTTGTGTTGTTCCTACTTTTTAAGATATAGAGCTCCGAATGAAAAACTAGTTTTTTTTATCGCTTTGAAACGGCCGCCATTTTTTATTCCCCCTAACTATACTTGGCAGACTCATCAATTTTGACTAGTAATCACACATAGTTTTCATTAAAGTAATCAAAAATTGGGGTGAGATAACTGCCTTTTTTCTCCTCTTGGGCTATTGTACTAATTAGTTTAGGTCGGTCCAGAAGTTTACCTCTATCTGAATGTAATCTATCATACTGCCATAACAACCATAGTAAAATAATCATTATCAATAATTATTTCATATTTTTTATACATTTATTATTTATTATTGTTAAAAATGAGTAATGTTGTGACCGGTATTTCGTTGACAATGTATTGGAAAAAATTGCTACCACGCATTTTCCAATATTGTGCCAGTCCTAACAAATGTGGTTCTACTTTTACAAAACTTACTCAAATGAGAAGGCCGAGGGTTGGAAGATAGTTGTTTATATGTAGAGCAAAATACAGAATCTTTAGCATACCATGCACAAATACTATCTACAGGCTACTATATACAATTTGTCTAATAGACTGTTTCGACAACTTTCCACTACTCTCCTAGAATAATGTCTCGTATATCTGATATTAGGGCATATTTATATTCGATATCCAAATGAGGATAGAAAGCTGTTGTAGGATAGGGAGTAGATCCGAAGAGAGGGAGGGCCTAGGTTTAGCTCTCTGTTGTACAATCGGGCGGTTATGAGAACAATAGCTAATTTTATTGATGGGAAATTTAAACCTTTGATATTTGGCAGATGTAAACAGAGGAACCTAATGCTTCTCTAGAAAGGATTATTGTGTCGTGTCCAGTCCCAGACGATCCTATTTCTACTTCAGTTACGTTTTTACTCAAAAAATTGAATAAAAACGTGACTGAAAAGGAAAGGTATTTATTAACTGAGGAAGAACAAGCTAATATTCCTGACTTGAATTTGTTGTCTTATTATTTTTTTTTTCTATTCAATTTATTTTTAAACAGTTATGAGTTGAACATGGCTTTTTTATTTTGGAATGTTTTCTTTCATCGATGATCATATCCTTACGATATCCTCCTCCAATAGATCGCCGAAGCTGGCCCTGCAGACGATATAGAAGAAGAAGGAAGCAGAAGAGCCGGATTTACTATTGCGGTCACGACTAGCCCTCACTAAACCTAATTGGAAGAGCCTTGTTTAGCCAGATCCCTCTCTCACTAATGCCACCGAGTTGGGGCTACTCTTTTTACATACCGATTAGGAGGAGTAAGGTTCTATATAATAAGCTCTAAACAGGTTATATTACTTACAATATATTACGGCGTATTATACTCGATTTTATATAAATTATTAACTATGAATCTAAGAAGAGAGGGGAAATTAGTATAAGTAGCCAAATAGCAGAAATAGATTACGTGCAGAGTCCGGATTTTTAGAATTATATAATATGAATATTACAATAATAATAATAAAGGGTTGGTGATTTGAAAGATTCGATGTCGATACCACTAATCGTTCTCCACATACATCTGTCCAGAGACGCTACTCCAAACCCCAATCTACTAAATCATTCTTAACGCTATCCTCCCAGCTACGTTTCGGCCTACTCCTCGGACGATCAGCGTTTATGAACATTTTAGGGATCCGTTTATTACTAAATCATCGTGCGGACTTAACCTTACACGCACCTTACCGTAATGCTATAGCCTGAATTATATTTACCGGATTCATTTCCCTCAATTTAACTTTGCGTTGCCTTTTAAATTTTGTAGCTAACTCATCTTTTTTTATTTTATTTCAAAAACCTTCAGTGTGAGGGACCACGTTTCGCATCCGTAAAGGCTTAAAGTTTTTAAAAACGTCTAAATCTGACAATAATTGACAAATATTCCTTGCATCTCACTTTAAATTAACCAACTACTCCTTCACTGTCTTATTGATCTCATAAAAAAACAATGGCCAAGAATTTTAAATTATCAATGTTTCAATATTCTCCGTAGGGTGGTGAATGGCAGCGTGGTAACGCGCCAGTCTACGAAGTTCGAGTCCTCGGCTATACCCAAGATTTTTTCAAGCATATAAATATGCAATACTGAATCACAACCTCCCTCGGGGCATTTGTGAGGCCCATTAGCCAATGGGTGGCACTCACAAAAATAGGCGTGGGTATTTTACGTATTTCCTAAGTGCATCGCGCGAACTCTCCAATCACACATCACAGCCTTCGAAGAATGGTGTTGAAATTGGTGGATAAAAATAAATTCCATCTAATCACATTTACTCTTTGTCGTAAACCTGCCGACTGCCCTACAGTATACTTTAATAATGTGACTCTTACCCCTGTAGAACAGATTCGTTATCTTGGACTACATCTTGACAAACGACTAACCTGGAATCCTCACACAAGACTGAAAAGACAGGAAACTGCGCGCAGATTTCGACTATTACAGCACTTACTAGACAAACGGTCTAAGCTTCCAACTCATTACAAAAGACTGATTTACATGACAATAATAAGCCCATATGGACATACGGAGTAGAGCTTTGGGGCTCCACTAAACCTTCGAATTCCTCTCTTATCAAATCCTTACAATCCAAAATCCTCAGTGCTCCTTATTTTATTACTAATAAAACCAACATAAAGACCTAAATGTTCCTTATGTAACCGATCTAGCCCGAACCCGATATCATTCCTTCCATTATAAACTTCCTAACCACCCAAACCCACTAGTTTCTAATCTTGCTTCCTCTTCCATTTCTGGCAATCCTCCGAGACGCCTGATAAGAAGATGGCCTCGTGACCTTATATTGTAAAATGTTTTTAGAGTTCTACTACTGGATAGTTTCTCTACATGCTGTTATCATTATGTCATTGTGATCAAATTTACTTGTTGTATTTTTTATACAGTTAAATTTATACAGTTTTTAAATAAAAAAACATCGCGCATGGCCTTGGACCTCTATGGTCTGTCGCGCCAATAATAGGTGGGAATCGAACCCAAAAAATTCCGAACCGAACGCTATGAGACCCGCGCCTTTGCTATATTTACGTAACATGTCTAGGTTGTAGAAAATTCGGACTATGTTTTTTTTTTTTAATGGCTCAAGTCTTCCATACAACCAGTGCTTAGTTTCATTTGTCTCGCTTATTATAAAAATGGAGAACATGTACAATTCCATAATCATCATTCAAAGTCTATCGAATAAAAAGAACAAATAAAATTTGTCTATAATAATCTGCTAAGAAATGATAATTTTCTATGTCTTATTTATAATTTTGAATAGTTTATTTCGATACCGTTGCTGAGAGAAACTTTATCCGTGAAACGAGAACAGAACACAACAGACACAACCAGAGCAGACAACGACCAGTGTACACGGGCCAAGTGATTTGCCATTTTCATAATGATGCAGTTAGTATGCTAATTTTTTTTTCGCGAGACCTACAATGCCATTGCTTGTTCCCGGTATAGATCCTGTACTCTGCCTTTAATGTCAGGCTCGTTCGAGGGCTTTGAAACGTGTTGGGCAAAATGTTACGTAAATGGTACCCCTCCCTATAGCGGAAATCCCCCACATCGGACAGCTGTCCAGATCTCAGATCTCAAACATACTTTCCTACCGCAATCGGATAATGAAAGTATACTAACCGGGTCAAATTTTCAGTTTTTAATGAATCTGGGTATCAGTTTCCCAGTTCACGCATTTTCGATTACCATTTCTTTGTGTCATCTGCTTTTTTCCCTTTGCAGTTTTTTTTCCTTGAAAAAATATCCACATTAATTAAACAATACAATATCACATATAGATGTTTATGAAAGGAATATGGTCCGGGTGCGGTCAAGAAAAACTCAAATAGTAGAAATATACTAATTTAATGAGCCAACGTTTCGCCCCACGTTGCAGGGCTTCTTCAGGGCTATTTTGAC
>NW_027106400.1:1176697-1185448 GCF_000696795.3 Halyomorpha halys | reverse complement strand
TCTACTATCGTAGTACTAGTATCTCTACTATCGTAGTACTAGTATCTCTACTATCGTAGTACTAGTATATCTACTATCGTAGTACTAGTATCTCTACTATCGTAGTACTAGTATCTCTACTATCGTAGTATTAGTATCTCTACTATCGTAGTACTAGTATCTCTACTATCGTTACGATCTATTATTAAACAAATTATAAATGCCTAGCTAGATAATATTTCAAATCTCGTGGAAATGAGTCCCACTGGTGCGGATTAGTACACCATACCAAAGCTAAGACTATGGAACAACTAAGCCTTACCAAAACCAACAACCAACGGGCGTAGATGACCAGGCTGTTAAACGCCCTTTCAAAACAAACACTATAGCAAATAACTTGTATATATACATTTATTTTATTATTTGTTATTTGTCTTGTATAATTCATAGCTCTACAATATTATATTTTATCTTCTATGAGTATCAACTTAATGTATTGTTATTTATATTTCCAGGTGTGTTTGTTATTATTTTATTTTTCTCTAAATTAAGGTTGTACCTCATTTTTTATTTCAAGCCCTGATGAAGGCCTGATATTCAGGTCGAAACGTAGGCACAAATAAATACTACCTAGTGAGGAAAACACAATTTCAAATTGTTGGTTGGTTCCTTATTCTATTTGTTTATATTCAATTATGGTATAAATATACAAAAACTAAAATGAATAAATAATTAATCCAAGATGCTTGATAAATGATAACAAAACGATAATTCATTGCGGTATCGGGATCAGAAGCTGTTAATTGAAGCAATTAATGAAGTTGATAGTCGAGATACTGCATAGCTTCCCAATTAACAGGTGTTCATAACGCGGCCTTTCTCCCACTCAACTTAACACAATAATTAAATCAGGCAGGCGTGTTATTTGTTCGTGGCTACAATCTACTCGATTTAAGCCTGCATTGTAGAATATTCCGAATAAGAACGAATAACATGTATAATAAAATAATTAATTAATTTAGAATAATTAATTTTTTTATGTTATGTGAAATACAATCATGGCATTGTACATATCATATAAGGGGGAAAAAAGATACTGTGGTGGTGAAGAAGGTTCAAAATGCAACTGGCTTTGACTGGCCACCTTAGTAATATTAAGTACCAAAGAGCAACTTAAGTTTTTTTTTTAATAATAGATTTATTGTTATTTTCAACTGTATACACATATACATAATATAACGAGTAAATTTGCTGTAGGTGGCATAGTGACATGCAAACATGTAGAGAATCTATTCACTGATAGAACTCCAATAACATTTCTAGAGGAGAAGATCTCGAGACCATCTTCTTTTCAGACGCCTAGGATGATTATTAGGTAATGTAGAAGAAGCCAGGCTAGAAACAACTGGATTTGGGTGGTTGAGAAGTTTATCATGGAAGGATTGGTATCTGGTTCTGGCCAAATCGGCAACATATGGAGCATTGAGGTCCTGATGGATGACTTGATTTGTGACAATTGCATTTTTTCGTCTGATCTGACCTATCAGAAACGGTACAGCAATTCCTAAAGATGTTTTATTCCAATGATAATTTTACTTACGTAATCGGTTAAGTTTTAAGGAATATTTGAAGTATAATTAAGAAGTCAGTTGAGAAGGGAACATTCCGTTTGTTATAACAGGTGGAGCTGGAAAGCGGATGTTTAACATGGAGATCCTAACGAAGGCTATGTATTCGTATCCCGTTAGCCAATGGCAATAACCGTTGCCTTCTAAATTAGATTGGCAATGCTCTCACCGAAGTCACTGCTCCTATTTCGTGTATTGTATTCCTTATATTAATGTAGGTTATCGATATGTAGCAGCTATGGCTTGCGATTTTAGCAGTTGTAAATATCGATTATACATGCTAGTTTCTTCCACATAATGACTAAACTAGCCCAACCAATTATCGATTTTAAGATACGGACTCGCCTATCGATATATTATAACTTTTGGGATTGCTAACATAAAATGGTCCATTGCTGTTTTTAGAATTAAAATGAAAATACTATCGAAAGAAGATTATTGATCGCATGAAGTACATTGTATTGGAGAAGATGGTCGGGGAATGCGGTCAGCAAAGAAACAACATAAATTTTAAAAAAATATATATTTATGCCGACGTTTCGACCTAATTTTCAGGTCTTCATCAGGGCTATAAAAACAAACAGATCATTATCATACATCCCTTTTCTTTCAGATAACATCCATAAACACCTGCGTTCTTCTATTCCAAACCTCCGCCTCGCTTTCAAAGCTCATAACAAACTTTCTTTTATTTACTCCCATCTTATAGATCCCATTCCTCCTCAATACCGTTCTCACGTTGTGTACCGTATCCCTTGTTCTCCTAATTGTATCGCATATTATATTCGTGAAACAAGAAATTTACTCAAAGACCGCATAACCCAACACAAGTTTTCCGTATCTTCCCGTAACTTCAATGCTTCTAAATTATCTGAACATAGTTTAATTTTCAACCACTCTTTTGATTTTGATTATACTTCCATTTTAGCCACCGTTTCTAACCATGATAAGCGACTGCTATCCGAAAGTATTTTTATTCAATTAGAGTCTTCCCCGTTAATCACAAAACTGACAAACAAAACCTGTCCCTAGCTTATTCCCAAATTATTAATTTATTAAAACACCAGTATTATTATACACACACACACACATATATTTTTTATTTTATTTTTTTTTAATTATGCGTTTTACATATCCACTACATATTTATACATTTTAATATCTTTTGGCTCTCATAATTTTACATTTAAATCTTATTTTATCTCAACATTCGTTTTTTGACTGTTGGATTTGTTTGATTGGTTTATCAAACGTCTTTGTCGACCTGCACTCTAGCGACTATTCCTGCAATTTCAAACAGGTTAGCAGAAAACTCTGCCTACAACTGTAAGTTTTTTTTCTCTCTTATCTCTTATTTCTTCATTTCCTTCTCCATATTTCTTCTAATTTTCTATAACATTGTTTTTACATACTCCCAGTTAATATATCCGTTTTTACACGCCCTTTATATATTGAAGTATATTGTAGTAAGATATTCCCAGTAACGATCAATAAAGGTACCAGATAGAGAATAACATTAAATAGTTTTTTTTTTACTATTTCGTACCTTTATTGACCACCACCCGGTCTACCTTCCTACAATCGAAAATACTATCGATTTTAGGATTGCGCGCCCTGTCCGATATGCGGATATCGGTTAATATAAATTTCTGGATTTCTTCGATATTATTGTTTTCGAAGGTGTAGTGATTGGTATGTCGAGGAGCTACTCCAGTGATAAGATACTTTGCTACTAATTCCAAGGACCCGACAGTAGTAGACAATTATATTGATTTTCTGTAGCCTTCGGGCTCCATCTATTCTCAGAAGTAGGTACCCTTGAATGGGTAAAAATATGATGGTTGAGGTTGATTTTGACCCAATCACCTCCTTGCACAACCACTGGCCTAGGAACAGTATTACCTTACAAGTACTGCACCCCTGACTCTTCAGAAGTTGTAGTAGAACAGATTTTTTTTTTCTGTAATTGTTATTCTTGTTGTAGTAACATGCTAAATCAATAGCACCTTCTTTATTCATTCCTCGGGAAAAAAAAATATTGAATTCTAACATTTTATAATAAAAAATAAAAATATATAGTATTTTTATATATAAGAATAATTGAATATATGATTTCAAATATGATTAATCATATTTGATAAATCGAATTATAACACATTTATAGTACTTTTATTTTATTCACTTCAGAAAACATATAATAATACATGGTGATCGCTAGCTTATCTTTAGCGGGGATATATGACGTCAGGCGAGTTTTTGGTTACTTACCCACTACTATGAGTCATAATATATAAAATACTAATATCTTCGATGAATGGTCTATCTAACACAAAAGAATTTTGGAAATTAGCCTAATATTCCATGATATTATTGTATAAATTTAAAAAATGTTAATATACACACAAAATCCTATGATGTCTTTGTCTTTGTAAATGGGCGTGAAGTACTTGATCTTGAACAACGGCTGCAATATGAAAAATACAAATTTGACGAAATATATTTCAAATGGTCGAAAAGAAGAACAGAGATAGACTACAAAGGGAACCAATCAAAACGGAATCCTGGGCTGCCCCCGAGCATCTCCACAAAAGCACAAAGACCACATTCCGTTTGTGCCCTTTCAACCACCAACCTCCACCTTAAATAAAGTTCTTTGTACCTACTCATCTGCTATATCGATGGCTTACTTCACAATAGTACTAAGCAAACAGTATTTTAGGAAAATTACAACTTTTCTATTAACTTTTTGATGGAACTTATTCAGGTAAAAAATCTAAATATTATAGAGTCAAAAAATTGTAATTTTCCATTAAAAAAAATAAAATACAGAATCTTTTATTGTGTAATTGTGTTTTCCCTAAAATTAGTAGAAATATACTAAGCACTACTATGAAGTAACCTATCGTATGTACATGTCTATGTGAGGGTTGTATTAATATGGAGAAGATGAATTTATTTATATTGAAATTTACACTTCAAACTCTAAGAACAATTTGTGGTCGCCAATCCAAATACTAACTTTGTTAAATTTACTCTAATTCATTATGTCTGGGAATCTTGTCTATTTTATAAGCATTTAATTATTTATTTTAATATTACTTTTCTTCTGTTTCAGGTAAGCGAACCTTCTTTGACATAGCAGTATTTGTTTACTGAGGATATTAATTATTTAAGCTGTTAATGACGTAAGTTTATTTTGAACTATAATATAAAAAAGGTAAACGGTGATATTTTTTGTGAATTGAAGTTTTCAACCATCTAGCATAATCGGATTTTTCGAGGCTGATTTGATAGATTGTAGAATGAATCTTTATAAAATTAGTTTTTAAAAAGGAAAGTGCTTGTATTAAGTTATGGAATTGAAAATAAAATATTCAAAACTAAGAATAATTAGTTAACAAGAGAATTTAGAAAGCTACCCAACGCCAAATCGTGGGAACTGCACTTGGTAAATATAATTCAAGTCATAGCATTGCGGTGTATATGATTGGTGTGTAAAATAACGAATAGATTCCTAGAAAGTTAAGCCCCGATGGATAAATGTCCAAGGGGTAGACGGAGACGTAAAGGGAGGATTGCGCCAAAACTGATAGTACAAGAACCAAAATAGAAAAAATGGCAGTTATTTCACCCCAATTTTTGATTACTTTAATGAAAACTATATATATGTATGTATAGTTACTAGTCAAAACTGATGAGGCTGCCAAGTATAGGTTGGAGGAATAAAAAATGGCGACTGTTTCAAAACATTAATTTTTCATTCGGGGCTCTATATCTTAGAAACTACACTAGAAAACCTAAGAGCACATTATTTAAAGAACAGTAGATATGCTGATATATTAGCCATAATAGAGCTATGTACATTTATTAGTTCTCGAGATATAGCCTTTTAAAAAGCAACATTTCTTAAATATCTACTGAAAGATTAGTAGTTAGTTAATTTATTTTGAGAAATCTATATCTCAGCAACTATGTGACGTACAGACTATTAGTACTCAAATTAGAGCCAGTTTTATGGACTATAAAGTAGTTTATGACCTTTACCTTCATTGGAATAATAGTTTTCATGATATTTGCTAAAACAAATTGATTTATAGTTGTTCAGACAATAAGTTTGATTTATGAAAAACCTTATTTCAGAAACCATTGGACATACAGATCTCTGTCTCCACTCAAATTAAAGCTAGTTTTACTATAAAATAGTTAATAATGTTTATCTTTGTAGGATTAGTAGTTTTTATGATATTTGACTGAATAAATTCACAAAATGTTACTATAAAGTAGTTTAAGACACGTATCTTAGTAGGGTTAGTAGTTTTTATAATATTCGCATATAAATATAAATTTGGCTCATGAAAATTTGTCTGAACAACAATAAATCAATTCATTTTAGTAAATATAATGAAAACTACTCCTACGAAGATAAACTTCTTATACTACTTTATAGCCCATTAAACTAGCTTCAATTTGAATGCTAATAGACAACAGTACGTCGAATGGTTTTTGATATATAGATTTGTCAAAATAAATTAACTACTGATCTTTCAATGCATTCTGTACAACATTTTTATAAAATGTTGTTTTTAAAAAGCTATATCTCGAGAACTATTGGACGTAAATAACTCTATTAGAGCTCATATTTTGGAAAATGTACTCTTTAAATGACGTTCTCTTAGTTTTTCTTGTGTTGTAGCTACTTTTAAAGATATAGACCTCCGAATGAAAAATTATTTTGTTTTAACCTTTTGAAACAGCCGCCATTTTTTATTCCTGTAGTACCTATACTTGGCAGACTCATCAGTTTTGACTAGTAATTATACATAGTTTTCATTAAAGTAATCCAAAATTGGGGTGAGATAACTGCTTTTCTCTCCTCTTGGTGTCTTGTACTATGATTTTGTGTATATGGGTTTGGACAGGTGTCATTAAAAAGATCTGTATAGGCAGCAATTAGAAGAATCGAAAGCGAGGTTAGCTAAGCCTTTTATTATTATTAGGTTGTGGTAAATAACCGCTGTTTAAACGTTAAACATTTAACTAACGAAAATTTTAATATTGTAAAAGTTTTCAATTATCATTTATATTCATTATTATTACATGCCATGAAGCAGCTCTTTACTTTTGGATTTGAAATCGAACATTTTATATGTAACCTACCTATACCCCTTTCACAACATTACATATTAGTCCCTTTCAAATATGAAACGCTACGTTTATTTTATCGAGTGAATAGTTTTAAATTGTAGGAAGATAATAATAGTAAAAGTAAACTATTTATTGTAAACCAACGTTTCGGCCCACTTAGCAGGGCTACCTTAGGGCAGCCAGATTGAAACAGAGATATTAACTGATTCGAGTCGACAATCTACTTCATACGGTCAACTATCTTCTTCCAATATGGATAGTTGTGAAGTTTCATTGAGACACAACAGATGTCACTGATAATTCAAATTAAGAAAAGAAAATGGACTCCAGGTTTTTTCTCTGCAACCATCATTTGTTAAAACAGTTTACTTCTTATTGTCTTTTTTTATCTTTAAAAATTACTTTAATAACAGGTCTTGAAACTTGTGAAGGATCACAATATTGAGAAGATGTTAGATTGGTATTTTTTTAAGGAGCCACTTTCACGGACTCAGGAGGGACTGGGCGGGACATAAGACTGAGCGAAGGAATATGGAAAATGAAAACATCGATTTACCATTCATCCTCAGCCCTGAGTCCTGGGGTTTATTAGGCCGTTCCAGGAGGGCTTTTTGTCATGTCCAGGATGGAAAGGCTTGTCCAGGTGCAAAAAGCCTCCAGTAACTGGCAGGTGGTTGTCAGCTTTAGATCATATCCTTCTGGTCCTAGGATTCTATTTTGTGTCGGTATAAATGATAGGAAGGTATCAGGGTATAAATAACTATTCCATTTTTTTATGTTCCTTATGATAAGAAAAGGAATCGGGGTTGGATAGAGCACAGAAAAATGCATATGAGGGTGACACTCAAATAATTCTCGGATAAACATTTTTGTTCAAAAATCAATAAAGACTCAACTTTCTTTATTTAACTTTTGGCAAAATCCCCTATCAAGCACAACTTTGATGTAAAATGTACTAATAAAAATTTTATTTGAAATTTTCGGGTCCATTCGTTGGCACAGAGAAGCTAAAATAATGAGGTCTTTAACGACCACTACAACGCTAAAACGAAATATTTAATAAAGTTAATTGAATCCAGTTATTAATTCTAATACTCCATGTCGTAAGGGTAACAATTAGTAATAATAAAATGGAAGAACAATTAAACTAAAGGGCATGAGGAGAAGATGGAATGATACACAAATAAGTAAGACTGTTTGTCTGACTGTTCGGCCTAAATTTCTGGCCTTCACCGGTGCTGAAAAACAAAAACGAGAAAATATCCTTTATTCAGAGAAAAAAAAATAATAATCAATAGATTAGGAAATATATATAATAATAATTAAGCACATAGTAGACAATAATAATTGAAGATAAAATATAATATTGGAAAGTTACCAGTTATGCAAAACAAATGATGAAAAAGGTCATTAAAAATCTGACAGTGCTCATGTAATAAACATTATGAAAGGTGCAGGAATGAAATATAAATAATGAGTAATTGAAATGGACATAATGAAATATGTAAGTAATGATTATAAATGTTTAAATAGTGAAAAAAATTGAAAGAAAATATGCGAAAGAAAACCATATAGATGATACAATGAGCAAGACATAAAACGAAATATATGCTGCAATGTGTAAAAGATGCACAGTAATACAGATGTTTAAAAATTAAAAAGCTAAACTAAATATAGAAAGTGAGGAAAAGTGAATAAGGAAGGAACAAAGAGAGAAGATATACGTAGAAGAAAGAAGAAGGCAGAAAATTAGATATAACCAGAGAAACTTACTGACTCGAGCGTATTGGCCGTTAAGAGTGAGTTGGAATCTGTGAGTTACATATCATAAAAAATCAGTGAAGACTAAAATGACTTTATTCTAACATATTTACAAGAACTACATGTTACTGTTACAGAGTATCTCTCTTCTACTTCTACTAACTTCTTACTTTCTTACTTAGCTATCTAGTCTAGGGAATATATATGAACACTTGAGAAGAGGGGGTAGGAGGAATAG
>NW_027106400.1:1167781-1176357 GCF_000696795.3 Halyomorpha halys | reverse complement strand
TATAAAATTGTAACGAAATGTGAACACATGGAACAATATGTCTAAAGTGACCGAACCTACAGTTGGGCAAAGGGCAATTGTTTAAATTTATAATACCGGTTCCTTAACTTGTGTTAGAGTGCGGGCGTACAAATCATAACGTACAAAATTTGGCCGTTATAATTGTAAATATTGTGAATAATACCATTTATAAGTAATAACAAGAGTATTTTTTTTTAACCGTTTAATCGGCATAGGACGGCCACATGTTGCCTAGGATGGGCATCGCTTCCCTGTGCTTCATCACGATGGCGTTCCCTCTGCTGTTGATGGACGCCTCCAAGGACCACCAGGAGAGGGCGTAGAAGACGAAGAAGGATATGAAGTCGGTGACGTAGTCGAAAAGTCTGCCCCAATCCCTTCGACGCTTCTTCTTCTCCAGCATCGACAGGGAGGCTGTCTGGTGCTCGCACGTCTTCTTCGGTTTACTCCAGAACCACCTTTAGGTTCATCAGTATAGGTTATTGGTTTGGAATTGAAATATTATTATCATTACTTACTAATATTAACCATACTAAAACATCTCTATAACAAGACTGATAACTAACATGATTCGAATTAATGAATTAATACGTATTGTTAAACTTAATCGATTTATCGTAACTGCCTCTGGTGTCAGGTAGAAATACTAAAGAAACTTTAACATTGAACTGAGCTAAAGAAAAGTTACCTCCAGTTGTTTAGTTTTAAAAGAGGTATTCTTGATTTAACATATGTAAAAAGTTTTAACATGTTGTAAAATGAGAATTCCTGAAAAAGTTGTCATCAGAGATATTCATAATGTTGTGTTAAATGTGAAAAGTTTAAGCATGCTAAATCTTAAAGGTATAGGATTGTGGGCAACCTAATTTAAATTCCTTGTTAAATGTTAAATGCATAGTAACTCCTAGCGGATTTTCTAGGCAACTTCTTTTTAATCTTGTAATTTTTAGGATATAATAAAATCTCAAACAGCTTTGTGACATCATCTTTCCTCTTCTATTTTTTTTTTTGTCATTACTTTATTATTATTTTAATGTAGAATTTTATTAGAGTTTCAAAGCATCCTAAACCAAACACGATCTGCGAGCAACTAACCTATCGAAACGACAACAAACAAAATGGCGTGGAGCTTAGCTGGTTACGTGATCTCGTCGTCATGAAGCAGACCTAGTAACTTGTTAAATGTTATATCGTTTTGACTTAATAAATGAAGAAAATATTTCTCTATTTAACACATGTTGAAAAAAATATCACGAATACCCCTTCATTGTAACATGCAAAACACAATTTCGCAAACATTATGTGAAAAAGTATTAGTATTAGTAATTATGGTGAAAATTAAGGAATACGGTGACCTGAACCGGGCCTTGGGGGCAGTGAGTCGTGCTGCAGCCTGCCTCGTTGGTAGTAGGGAGTTGATTTCCTCCTCCAATTGGTTAGCGACTCTTGTTGTCATCATTTTCGATCGATTTAAAAATTTATTTTTAAAAGTTAATTGATCTATTTATCCGTTGCCTTATCTCAAGAAATTCCCTTTCATAATTTTTTTTCGTTCTAAATTATTTCATTGACTGTATTATTAATAGATGCAAATATAAATAAATATACGGAAAACATGTGTTCAATAAATATTGTGTTTTCAACAATGTCATTTTATATGCTATTAGTTATTATTCGAATAATTATCACAAAATATTGGATGTCTTAAATAGTTTTAAACAATTGGCTTGTCTACGCTTCGCTATTAGAGAACATGGAAATTTAAGATCGTATTAATACAAAATGTAGGCAGAAAATCTCACATTTACAAATTAAGCAGACCATTTTTTCGAATAAGCACCTCTTTTGAATTACTATTTTATTGTAGAAAGATACGAGTAATTCGGGTGGCACAAAATACAAGGTACAAAATAGTGAACAAACTATTTAATGGTAACCAACGTTTCGCCCCACTTTGCAAGGCATCATTAGTGCTAAACGAAAACAAGATACAAACAATTCAAGATGTGTTTCCCGTTAAAAGTGTATTGAAGGGCCTGAAATAAGTGAAAGTCTGTGGGGCAAGGTCTGGTGAGGCGAATAGTCAGAGGAACTTCACTCCAGCGGGCCAGGAACAGAGTAATATGTGAGGAGCTCCAACTCCCGTCTGTGCCGGAATTCATAGGCCGTAGGCACATCAAATTCTTTGATGGGCTGAAAGTCTGTGCCAACCCTCTATTACTCCACCAAGACCTGGGAGGTGGCAAAGCATTGTCCCCTTGGTCGACGTCCTCACCTTGGGAGGGACTTATGGCTCTGCAGCCTGAAGTCATCACTTCAACACCACCAACAGGAATAGCCCCTCCCTATTCCTAGGGAGCATCCAGGCAAGCATATGCCATCAATGTTGACACTGCCTTCAGCGGAAACTGCAACCATTCTTATAATGCCATCCCGGCAAAACCAGAAAATGAAGTAGCCGGTATATGTATATATATATATATATTTGTAAATGTCTTTTTCTTTGCTCCAGGAGGTAAGAAAAAAAAAAGGATGGTCTGGTGAATAGGGTTGGTGGGGGATCTCATCCTAGCCAAACTCCAATAATTTCTCCCGGATCTGCAAAGACATATACATATATACTATACTTACTTTACAACCCAATACAAAATATTTAAAATTTTGATGAATAAATGAAGGAGGGAAAAGAAAATATATAGATCGCCCGATTGCCAGAGAATATGCAACAGCACTTCGTTATCTTTTGTCAAACTGTTAGATTAGATTAGATTTGATTTTTATTCAGGGCGATCAACATCTAGGTTATTACACCCTTTTTACTTCATTTATCTTCTTGTCTTTGACGTTTGATAGTTGAATGTACACTATTTCTTTTTTACACTGGTCGATATTGGTGGATTATATTTTAGTATAAAGTTTAGTTTCTTTCAGAAATTTTATTATTTTGTCTATGGATTCTGATGAGTCTTTAAGGGCCAATTCTCTTGTACCAGGAATTTTATTATTTTCGAAGGCTTGACGAAATGATGACCATTCTTCAATTATATGCTTTATCGATAATGGGGACTGACAGGTTTGGCATATAAGATGGTCCTCTTTTGTGATTAAGTGGAGGTGTGTTAATTTGGAATGTCCTATTCTTACTCTTGCAACAACCACTTCTTCTCTTCTGTTTCCCCTTATGGCACTTGTCCACTTTTGTGTGTTTTTTTAAATATTTCTTAGTTTATTGTTGAATGGTACGTCAGCCCACATTGAACCTTAACTTTTTCGGATTCTGTTCCTTAAAAATTTACGGCATTTTAAAGGCATATTTCGGCTTGTAAATTTGGAGTGGTGGAATGATCATTGCAGCAGCCGCTTTATCCGCTGCCTCATTTCCAGATATTCCTGAGTCCAGAGAAAGGATACACTTTTTTTAAAGATGTTTTAGCATGTATATATAGTTGTGAATTTTGTCTATTGTAGTTTGATAGACTCTGGAGTGCAGACATTGAATCTGTACAAATGATTATTTTGAGTATTCACTTTCTATGGATAAATGCTGTTGAAATCGCCTTTGTGTATTCTATGTATTATTATTGCAAAACCAACATTTTCATTTTGTTTGGAGCCGTCAGTGTAAATTATTTCATGATTTGAATATTTTTGTATCTTCTTTAAGAATTTAATTTTATTTGAGTCGTGGTTCTGGCGTTTCATAGTTAAATCTATTTTGTAATACTGGTATTTCCAAGGGGATAATCTATAGATAGAATCAGCTTAGTTTGTAGGCTTGCCATAAATCTCTCTTATGATTTCTCTCTGTCTTATGCCTAATGGAGCGTTCCGTGAAGGATTCATTTCATAGTTTCATGAAATGAAAAACTGAATAACTGAAAAACGGAATTTTCATCATCAAACTGTTATAACATTTGCGGGAAAAAAGTTGATATTCATTATTTGAACCCTAAATATGTATTTTTATAGCAGCATAAAAATTTTCTCCTATTCTGGCCTTAGATTTATGTGTTAAGTTGTGTTACGTACACGGCGTACCAAATGTTTTATCTCACGTTCCGTCACGAGTGGTGCCAACAAAAAGTAAACCTGTATGAGCGCGATTGCGAATAACTTTTCATTAATTACAAACACAACTATAACAAAACGTAACAAAGTCCATACAGTTTTCAACTCTAGCTGAGGTTAGGAAGTTGCGTGTAGTTTTGCCATTAGTAAATATCTGCACAATGGATTCCATGCGATCGTATATCCCAACTGTTGTGTCTGTGAGTAGCATTTTGTGCAGTTTAATTATGGAGAGTGCTATATTGTGATTGGAATCGCTTTATAACTTCCCTTTAATTAGTTGTTTAATTATTACAGAGATTTTGTTATTATTAAATTATGTTGTAATTAAAAATTTCATAATTGATACAGAGTGAAATTAGTTATTTGACTTTTTTTATTCCATATCACCCTAACCCTTCAGAGTTATGCGTATGTTCTCACATGATATGCAAATTTAATGATTATTAAAAACTTGGTCCCAGCAAGGAATTCTTTTTCACGATTAATAGAGAAGGTAGTTGCATTTTGTGCAGTTTCATTATGGAGTGTGCAATATTGTGATTGGAATTGTTTTATTACTTCCCTTTAATTAGTTGTTTAATTATTACAGAGGTATTGTTATTACTGAATTATGTTATGTCTTTAAAAATTACTTAAATGATAAAGATTAAAACTAGTTATTTTTCATATTTTTTTCCATATCTTAGTAACTTATAGAGGAGGATATGCAACCCCATTCTGTTTTTAAGTGAATTTGTTTTTTGAATTTTTATTTTGTAATATTACAGTCATATTTTAGATAATGGAAATAAGGATGATTGAGCTCATTCACACCATATTCACAAATATATAAATTAAATGATGATAAAATAAGAAATAGAAAAGAAAGAAAAATAAATACAATAAAAAATATTAAACTTAAAGTAAAATAATATCTAAACACAACCATTTATAATATTTACATTCAGTCTGGGAAACTCTGAACCGAGCTCTTTCCCTCTTGTGGAGGAAGTAGGGAAAATCCCGACGTTCTCTCTCAACCGCGTCACTAGGAGTATTCATGATGTGTTAAATATAAAATGTTTTACCATGTTAAATGTTATATTACCATGTCATATAAAATATTACCATGTCATACTTATATTACCATGTTAAATGTTATAAGTACAGGAATTGTGAGCAGCCATATTTAAAGTTATGTTAAATACATGAGAGCTCCTAGCGGATTTTCTGAGCAACTTGTTTTATAACCTTTCCTTCCAAAACTTCATGTTATTATTTACTCCTAAATTTTGATTAAGATAATTTATTACAATATGCCTAAAGTAAGTTAAAAGAACAAGTTGTGTGAAGGTTTGGTATCTGAGTGCTTTATTGATCTGACTTGTGAGGAAGAGAATCAAGATGAGCCAAGTAGCAACTTTCATTACATTACTTTTAAAAATATCTAAAACAATACTAACACAATCAAAACACAAAGTACGAGCAAGTAACCTAACACAACAAACAGAACGGTGTCAAACTCAGCTGGTCTGTTGAGTGACGTCATTCTCCATTTAACAGATCTAGTAACAGCCTTTCAACCATGTTATATGTTATATCGTAAAAGAAGGAAATATTTCTTCCATAACTTTCTTAACATAAATTCTTCCATTTAACACACTTTAACATGTTAAACTAAAGATCATGAATACCCCTACTGAAGCCAGTGGAGGATGAGTGAGGGCGCTAGCCGCAGTCGTTCAGGACTTGAGTGGAGAATCTGGCCATAGCCAGAACTCCAATCTAATCATTCATAATACGTTTCTGGGTCACTGCCGTTTTAACCTTCGTGGAGGATTATAGGGATTGAACTAAGACAGTGGTTCCTAAAGTGGGCGCTGCAGCGATTTAGGGGAGGGGAGGTGATGGCTACAGGTGCATTTGGGGGGCGATGAACAACTAGAAATTGTCACGGGTTCATCCTTCTCATTAAGATGATTTCGAATGTTCAGATTATTTAGCGAAACTTGGCTATTTGGTTGGACCTCAAAACGAATTTCGAAATACTTCCCCTTACTATATATTTAATATATAGGGAAGTAAAAGTAAAAATTGCTCCTTAGCTAAAAGAGAGGATAATGATGCCCTAAAGGGGTCACTCACCCCACCCCCGATAGAGCAAACACTATTAACAGATTCAATGGAGTTTAGGTCCTGGTGGTGCAGATTATTAGTCAGTTCTAATCCTTTAATCCCCAAGATGGGTTAGAGTTACTTTAGCCTTACCTCCGCGGTCTTAGGCAACTCTTCATCCTTTCACCATGTCTCCATTATAGCCACCGTAAAGTATATGAGCTTAGAAATCCGTCATTTAATTGTTTTCCCTGTACATGGACTTATTAGAAGAAAAGGTAATGTATTTCAAAATGAGAAAAGTACTTATACTTAAGCTTTCATCGACTGCGATGTTGTCTCAAGACAAAACTGCCTTTACTGTATGGGTACCTCGTTTTTCGTTAGCCTGAGGGATATGAAGATAGTGATCACACTACCTCTGAAGAACAATATATCTGATCAAGAAGCCTTTGTGACAATTTAGTTTTCTCGGCGCTCGTTACAGATTGTTGACCGAAATAAATCCAAATTATTTATCTGCTATATTTTGAATAATAGTAAATATTGCTATTCTATAAAAATTTGTAAGAATCAGACTATTAAAAAAATAAATAAATCGATACGGTCTAACATAACTCAAGTTATTTTTTTTGTTTATTTTTAGTGATAAATTTCTTGTATTTGTTCAGATTTATTTATCTTTTATCATTCATAGTTTTAAGATTTTTTTAAAAATATAAATAGTGACTTGTAATTTTCATATATATATTATATCCATTTAAACTCCATATTTTTTATTCGTTTCCTTTTTTGTAAATATTAAAAATACTACGACCGTTGTGGAGTATTCCTCTTTCTTCAATATTCTCTAGACATTTTAATATAACGCAACAATAAAAATAAGAACAACTACACATATTATTTAAATTTAAACAAAAAAAAAAGTTAATATAAGAAGTTTTATATAAACTAATATAAACTGTTACTAAACCAACGGTTGTGCTAGGAGGTGATTTGGTCAAAATCACGCTCGACCTCCAGATTTTTACCCAATAAAGGGGCTTTAATTTTTCTTTCTACATATTATTTAATCTTTTTTTAAATTTAGTGTATGTGTATTAAATATTGATTAAGTATTCAATATATTTTATAATATAAGTTTCAATTATTTGTGTTTTCTACTCAATATGTGAATATGGTTAGTGAGCGGTTTTTAACCTCTAACTTTTATTCTCATATTGAATCTTTTTTTTTTTTTTTTTTTTTTTTTTTTTTTAATAATTTATTTATTGATATTTACAACTGTATACACATATATACAAGAAGTAAATTTGCTGTAGATGACATAGTAACATGATAAAAACATGTGGAGAATCTACCCATTGATAGAACTCCAAAAACATTTCTAAGATCTCGAGGCCATCTTCTTTTCCGACGCCTAGGAGGATTATTAGGTAGGTGAAGGAGAAGCCAGGTTAGAAACGAGTTGGTTTGGGTGGTTGGGAAGTTTATTATGGAAGGATTGGTATCTGGTTCTGGCCAAATCGGCAACATAGAGGACATTGAGGTCTTGATGGATGATTTGATTTGTGGCAAAGGAAGGAGCATTAAGGATTTTACGAAGGATTTTGGACTGTAAGGATTGGATTCGAGAGGAATTAGATGGTTTAGTGGAGCCCCATAGCTCAACTCCGTATGTCCAAATAGGCCTTATAATAATCATGAAGATGAATCTTTTGTAATGGATTGGCAATTTAGACCGTTTGTCTAGTAAATATTGCAATAGTCGGAATCGACGAGCAGTTTCCTGTCTTTTCAGTCTTGTATGAGGATTCCATGTCAGTAGTTCTATATTGAATCTAAGGTCAAGAATAAACTAATAATTATAAATTAGAATAAATTCGATCCCTGTTAATAAGCAAATGTTTACTTAAAACCGACTGACAAAGTCATCATCCTAACTAAATCCGATTATAACATCAATGTAGCAATGTATCCAGCCAACCCTAACTGTCATGAGATATATCTACATTATGAAGTGAAGCTATCATAGCAGTGGCAGCCTGCTAAGCTTGCTACTGTAAAGTACTAAATGTAGCATGGGGATGTGCGGATGGCCACCATTGGTCTTCTTATTGACTGGCGCCCTCTCTATGGGGTGCAGTAATTTGTAAGTAGTTTTACTTTACCAAAGGTCAGAATCACGCTTAATTGAGTTTGAAATTACATTTAATTTTCTCAGACAAGCATTAACAAAACTATCAATTTATTTTTCATGTTTTTTAATATGAGGAAAAAATACGACTTCGATGACTACTACTTAAGATTTTTTTTTCTTTAACTCGTTAACACTCTGAAATTGAAAAGTTATATAGGACTGTGAAAGAATTGGAGAAGATGGTCAGGGG
>NW_027106400.1:1158903-1166916 GCF_000696795.3 Halyomorpha halys | reverse complement strand
CCCCTGACCATCTTCTCCAATTCTTTCACAGTCCTATATAACTTTTCAATTTCAGAGTGTTAACGAGTTAAAGAAAAAAAAATCTTAAGTAGTAGTCATCGAAGTCGTAAAAACATGAAAAATAAATTGATAGTTTTGTTAATGCTTGTCTGAGAAAATTAAATGTAATTTCAAACTAAATTAAAAATTTTATAATTTATTTCCAAATTTAATTTGGTAGATCTATAATTAAAAAAATAAGTCTATACCCTTAAACCCAAGAAGGCGCAGGGGTGCAGTACTTTGTAAGTACTTTTACTTTACCAAAGGTCAGAATCACGCTCGACCATCAGATTGTTAGTCATTTTGGCCGCAATACTCCCGAACCCACAGAGCTGAATCATGGCCGCAGTGAAAAAAAAAATTATCTGCCTGAGCTGGATTCGAATGCTGGCCGTTGGAGCTAGAAAGTTCCTTACCACTGATCCAACCACTCGCACCTATAATTAATAAGATATAATATAAATGTTATTAAGATACATGGGATAAAATACAAGTTTGAAAATACCGCAATGGCGTGAATAGAAAAAGAATTCGAGACTTTTTCAACACCAATTCGATTCACATACGCATTTTCACCACTAACAGAAGCTGGAGGGGCTGTGGAGATGAGGTAAACAAAATGTTGACAAGGTTAGAAGACAATGCTGATATCTGCAAAAGGAATTTGACATTAACTCAATTTATTTACAGATACTTTACCGTCTCAATCGGTTTCTAAGGGACGCAGACGTGAGGCCGTTGTAGCTGTGTGAGTTGATGTGTCACCTTAGCAATCTTACGTAAGCAATGGCACTCCTTCAATCTTTTTTATTATAATTTTTTTTACTAAACTTATATAAGTTTATTTACTTATGTATTGTATATAATATTATATTATATTTTATTTAATTCCAATAACATTCTATACATTTAGAAAAGGTTTTTCATTTTATTAAAATTATATTATTATTTTTTACATTGTTTTGAATCATTTCACGTTGTCTAAATGTTTCATCAAAAATGTGGGTAAATACAATAATCTTGAGTCCTTACTGTGAAATTCAGTTCAAAACCGTTGTTGTTGGTTGGGGCTTTAGGGCGTAAAACCCTGAGGTCATCAATCCCCATGTTTCACACTTTATAATTCTATTTCAAGATTTGATACTCTTTAAATAATTACGAACAAAAATTAAATAATTACTCATTTTAGAATTACATATAACAAACTTTTTGGTTTAAATCTTATTCAACAGATTACAAAAGACTGATCTACATGACTGTAATAAGGCCAATCTGGACATATGGAGTTGAACTTTGGGGCTCCACTAAACCTTCGAATTCCTCTCGTATCCAATCCCTACAATCCAAAATCCTTCGTAAAATCCTCAATGCTCCTTACTTTGTCACAAATAAAATCATACATAAAGACCTTAATGTTTCCAATGTAACCGATCTAGCCCGAACCAGATATCACTCCTTCCATTATAAACTCTCTAACCACTCAAACCCCCTAGTTTCTAATCTTGCATCCTCTTCCATTCCTGACAATCCTCCGAGGCGCCTGAAAATAAGATGGCCACTAGACCAGCTAATGTAAAATGTCATTAGAGTGCTACCAATGGGTAGTTTCTCAACACGCCTGTAACACTCCAATTTAACTTAGATCAGATTTACTAAATGTATTATAATGTACAGTTGTAAATAGCAATAAATAAATATTTAAAAAAAAAAAAAATCTTATTCAAAAGCCTATTCCTTTTTAAGAAAACCAAAACCATTTTCATGTTCTTCTGCTCATCCTTCAGAGGATCCGATACACTCGGTTCCACTCTCAATCTATTTAAGTTCATGGAATATAAATGACATTCTTCAAATATGTGACTGGCTGTAAATCTTGTATTAACTGATTGATCGCGGGTATAATAGTCATCATGGTCAAAAATAGGTATTTTAGCTTTATTTAGCTAATTATTACATTTTATACATTATATAATCCTTATTTAAATTAAAGTAAAAGAAATTATTTTAAAAAATATACTTTTAAGTGGTTTTCCAAGTGAACCTCCGCAGTCAAAGTGTAAACAGATATAGTAATTTAAAATATGTTGTCTCCAAGAAAATAATTTCTTCGTGTATAGACATGTTACAATCTGCTAATAATTATCAGTCAGTAATTTATCATTATGATTACTGTTAATTTTTCCATCGACAACTGGAAACGTTGACAGCTGAGCCTTTACCCTTTGACTTATCCAGCTACATACTAATCCGGAGAGCACGATATCGTGCGCTAAGGCTAACGTTGCCAACGGACGATAACGATCGACAGGAGCTAAAGTCTGCCCAATGATAATGGTTGGGTTCACTGCTCTCTAGATATTGTCAGTTTAATTGAGAAGGCTGTGGTCATACCGTAACCCGGGGTCTGAGGTTAATCTTGCCCCAATCTGTTAACAAATCGTTATGGAATTTTAATTCTTTCTTAAAGTTCCTTACTATTTTAGTACCATCGCGAGTCAAAACTATTATCAAACTGGAGAGTTATGCAACTGATTTGGAACGGAAAAACTGTATTGCGAATGCGGTCGTCAGTTTGATGATAGTTTTCAATCGTGTTGGAACAAACTTAAACGTAAACTCTCTCAAGAAATATGGATCATAGTAATAAATCGAAAGAATGTTTTTGAGATCTGTGATTTACATCCTTTGCCTTCCCATCGGAGTGGACCATGTTGCTACTTAAGGAATCACAATGCTAGAGATGTAAAATTCAATGGTGTAAATGAAAGATAAGGTACGAAGTTGTTGGCAGGATAGAGGAGAGGTCATTGCACAACGAGTTAAGGCAACAGCGAAATCAGCTTGGGCGTGTTGACTTTTATTTTGTGGCGGCCCCAATGAAATAAACCTCGACTTTCCCACTCTACCTAGAATAGGTTGGTAACCTTTACGTTAATATTTTTTGTTAATAGATACTTAAAAAAAAAGATGAGAATAAGGACTCGAGAACGTTATTGTACATCACCAAATTTTCTATAATACATTTAGACCACGTGAAATAATCAAAAACAACGGAAACAAATATATTTTAAAATAAAAAAAAAAAAAAACCTTTATAACCTGCAAAAAATGTCATTGCAATTATGTAATATAAAAGAATACGTAAATACACCTGTATACATTTAGAAACAATTTGACAGCAAAAAAGTTTGAAGGAGTGTCATTGCAGACATAAGGTTGCTAAGGTGACACCTCAACTCACTCAGCTAAAACGGCCTCACTTCTGCGTCCGATGAAGAGGGTAAAATGTCTGTAAATAAATTGAGTTTATGTTAAATGCCTTTTGCTGAACGGACATTTTTTTTACCCTCACTAACTTTCCGTTGACAGCATCACCTGCAAATCCTGTTTGGAAAGTGCGTATTTGAATCGCAATGGTATTGAAAAAGTCTCGACTTCTTTTTCTACTCCCAGCATTTTGATATTTTCAATCTAAATTTTACTCCATCTATTTGTAGTATATCTCATTAAAATAAAGATCTAATATAATTAAATTTTGAAATAAATTATAAAAATTTTTATTGAGTTTGAAATTACATTTAATTTTCTCTGGCAAGCATTAACAAAACTATCAATTTATTTTTCATGTTTTTAAATATGAGGAAAAAATACGACTTCGATGACTACTACTTAAGATTTTTTTGTCTTTTACTTGTTAACTCGTTGAAATTGAAAAGTTATATAGGACTGTGAAAGAATTGGAGAAGATGGTCAGGGGGTAAGGTCAGAAAAGAAAACAAAAATAAATAATCAAAAAATTATTTATTCATCCCGACGTTTCGACCTGAGTTTCAGATCTTCTTCAGGGCTATGTAACAAAAACAGATAACAACTATTATTCAGAGAAACATAAAATTGAACAGAAATGTAGTGCCGTGTATGTAGATAGTTGTTGTCACGTCATTGGCCCCGTCAAACTCAGGTCGAAACGTTGGCATGAATAAGTAATTTTTTGTTTATTTATTTGTTTTTGCTGTTCGACCATCTTCTCTAATTATTAATCTACGGTAAAATATCTACACCTCATTACGAATCGAGTAACACGAAGCCAACCACGTGACAACAACCATCCACACTACATTTCTTTTCAATTTTATGTTTCTCTGAATGATGGTTTTATCTCTTTTCGTTCTATAGCCCTGATGAAGATCTGAAACTCAGGTCGAAACGTCGGCATGAATAAATAATTTTTGTGTTTATTTTATTTATTTATTTTTTTTTGCTGACAGCACGCCTCCAACCATCTTTTCCAATCATTAATCTACGGTCAACTATCTACACCTAATTATGAAAGAATCTTGAATAACTACACCGTTTTTTTTTACCTCCTTTCTTCATGAAGGCAACATATGCAAATTTATTGGTAAATTTATACCTAAAATAAAACTTGAAAATTCCTAAATGGCCCAATGGAATCCAACTCATATGTTTAATTAATTTACACCGCACATTCCACTAAATCTAGAAACAACGATATATCCAAACTTAACCTAGAATAGGCCAAAGAGTTATCCACAGGGTTATATCCAGCCCAAGTACTGGAGGAGGACGCCTCCAGGCAAACGCAGCATTGGAACATTCCAGGCATCCCGCTTCCAATTTCTTTATATATATATCTGCGGTGTGCTCTTCGACCTCCTCTCATAACTGAGTGCTTCTACCTCTCTATCGAGATATTTATAATACAGCGGGCAGCGAGAGGGCTACGTCGAGGCATCTCCTGTATGATGAGGGTACGCCGAGTTATTTGGGAGGAAGGCAATCTTATATTCATACAAAATATATTTATTTAAGTACAAAGATGTATATGGGTCAGTCTCATTGTAAGGAGCAGTTTTAAGTTCAAAATATTAGAAATGTAAGAGTAAACCTGAAAAGTTACAAGAAATACAAGAATTACAAGAAATATCCAATTTAATCATTACATAAAATGGAAAAGAAAGCTCGTTTTTGCAAAACGTCTAATAAAAAATAATAAATGACTAGCCAATCTTGCAAGGTCTTTGCAATAGTACAAAATGTTTTTTTTGGGTTTTTTTTTAACATTTATTTATTGCTATTTACAACTGTACATTATAATACAGTTAGTAAATCTGATCTAAGTGAAATTGGAGTGTTACAGGCGTGTAGAGAAACTACCCATTGGTAGCACTCTAATGACATTTTACATTAGCTGTTCTCGTTGCCATCTTCTTTTCAGGCGCCTCGGAGGATTGTCAAGAATGGAAGAGGATGCAAGATTAGAAACTAAAGAGTTTGAGTGGTTAAAGAGTTTATAATGGAAGGAGTGATATCTGGTTCGGGCTAGATCGGCTACATAGGTTAATATTCCCTTTAGGGGTCTTTAGGTAACATTAAGGTCAAAGTAAGGAGCATTGAGGATTTTACGAAGGATTTTGGATTGTAAGGATTGAATACGAGAGGAATTCGAAGGTTTAGTGGAGCCCCAAAGCTCAACTCCATATGTCCAGATTGGCCTTATTATAGTCATGTAGATCAGTCTTTTGTAATGTGTTGGAAGTTTAGACCGTTTGTCTAGTAAGTGCTGTAATAGTCGAAATCGACGTGCAGTTTCCTGTCTTTTCAGTCTGGTGTGAGGATTCCAGGTTAATCGCTTGTCCAAATGTAGTCCAAGGTAGCAGATCTGTTCGACAGGAGTAAGAGTAACATCGTTAAATGAAACTGTAGGGCAGTCAGAAGGTTTACGACGAAGGGTAAAGGTGATTTGATGGGATAATATAAAATGTAAGCCTGAAAATCTGGCTGAAACGTTGGCACTGATAAAATAAGTTTTACATTGGAAGATTATTAGTTAGCCGCATGTTATAACTGAAGACAGGTGTACGTTTCGTCCTACCTTGCACGGCTTCATCTAAGTCGAGAAAGAGTCTCTCTTCTTTTCCTTTCTTGAACGCCACCCTCAACATCTCACAACAAAAATTTGTTTTTCTTATTTTTGTTCTTCACTGACCGAATCCTCATCTTCTCCTCATATAATATCATCTGTTAACATCAAATTCAACATTTAAAAGTATATACTTACTTACTTTAGGGTGGTAAGACTCTGTACTACTAACTCCATAGACCCTGGTTCGAATCCGTCTGTAACAGATTTATTCTGATACTGTAACCGTGAGTAAACCCTGTGGGTTCTGGAGTCCTCTGGAATCCACCCAGCCTTATACAGTAGGTAATTCGGGAAATATCTGGTAGCCGAGCGTGAATCTGACCAAATTACCTCTTTTATAACCATTTGTCTAGTAACAGTTCCTTAGCCCATTCGAGACAGGAAATATTTTTGGAGACTATCCTCAGAATCCAATTTTTTTTTCTTTATATTGGCGATTTTTGATTTTTAAAAAAATTCTTCGTAACAGAAATCAGTCGCTCAGTAAATCCCTTTGTTCTAATAAGATGTTGCACCGTGTGTGCAGATAGCTCATCTGAATAAATTTATTACGAGGGACAGATTGTACAGCAGGGCCCTGTTTCATTATGAAAGCGATTAGTATTAGTTAAAACTAAAAGTATAGAAACAACGTGGTAATAATACTAATACTTATTTTGTTCATAAGAGGCTATTAGTGATATTAAAGCAGTTAAAAAGTACTAAAGTACAAGTTACTATTGTACTATTGTACACGTCAATGTAATTGTATTAAGTTAAATCGATGAGACTAATAGTATTAGTTTGTACTTTATTATGATACAGGGCCCTGGTGTGCAATATAAAATAAAACACATTATTAAATTGAACAATATTTATTTCAAAAATAATCGGGTAACATGAACTCTATATTTTAGGTTCAGTAATGAAGAAAAGCATATAATTATCGACAAAATGAAATTGTTGAGGCGAAGGGTGTTATGTGAGTGAAAAACCGACCTCTTCCTCAGAGTTAAATGTTCGCTGGTTCGGGTAAAAAAAATTATGAAGGTCGATGAAAGAGAAGAAAAAGAAAAATAGCCACTCACAGATGGTCGAGAGGTCGATATGCACATATCGATAATAATAATTAGAGTGTAGAGTCGGAATGACTTCCGGCGAGTCGGTGAAAGAATTAAAAAAAACAAGCCAGTTCCAACACAAACTTGGCTCAACAATGGCGGTTGAGTTTCAGTGAATCAGTGACTGATGTCGGCTGGTAGGTGAGAAAAACCCAGCCAGCTCCAACACAAACATGGTTGAAAAACAATGGCGGTGGAGTCAATCACTGCCGGGTAGTCGGTGAGACATCTGCCTTCAAAGACCGCGACAATGCCTCCTAAGTAGCTCGCTCCAGCGCCTCCTCCTTGGCCCCACTGCCTTCGGTATCGTTCTGCACATGTTACACCTCCACAATGTATTTATACACACTAAACCTTATTTTTATGTATCAAATTAAAAATGCAAAATTACTTATAGTTAAAAAAAAATAAATAAATGAATAAACATAAACTTATAACTAACAAAATTGTAAATGGCTTGGAAAGTAGATAGAAAAATTAACCTAAAAAGAAACGAAACTTTTGGGGTTTAACAGAAATAAATGAAAATAAAAGAATATAAATTTAAATAAACATTAATTATTAAGAAGCAGTACAAGATAATGAAATTTCCTGGAAGGATGACCATTACTTTTGCATTTTACTATCACCCAAACATTATCCAACATGAAACTAACATCACATTTTATTTTTACTCACTTCTAGAACAATTTTTGTTTTAAACCAGACTTGTTCTAAAAGACGCTTCTTCTATACTGACTGATAATTGCAATTCAACATCATTGCATATGGTGTGTAGTCGGTCTATATAGTTCAGAAATGCATTGCACACACAGTGTACAATTGGTCTCGAATAGGATAGAAAGTATTGCACCCTTAGTCGTTCATGGGTTGTAGCTCTACAGATCAGATTTATTCTATACTTACTTTATTTTTGAAAAATAT
>NW_027106400.1:1148347-1158837 GCF_000696795.3 Halyomorpha halys | reverse complement strand
TTTGTGAAAATTGCAATAAAGCCAAAACCATCTATTATTTCATTAATTCTACAATCAACCTCCATTTGACTATCACACTCACAAGTATAACATTTAAAATCAAGGATCATAAGAAAACCTTTAATTATAGACAAAATAGTAACGAAGCACGATATTCTTTTAAATCTCCAGCTTGTTGAAATGTTCTCTCAAAAGTTGTTATAGAAATGGAAACAGCTTCGCTCATAGTACAAGAATTAATACGAAACACTCAGTATAATAATTAGACCTAGGCGGAGATCGTTTGGACGCTCCAAGTCGACATTCACACTCGCCGACTGCTCCAGGTTGACTATTCCTACGTTTCGGCCCTCCTCAAGGCAAAGTTAAATACAAATTTATGCTACATTAATAATTTAAAAACATTTTGCTGGCTATTTTGCCCAGTTCACCAATTTCAGTCAACAATGTTTGTAAGGAAGGTTATAAATATTTTTTGATAACAAAGTAATAGTAGTTAAATCGATTGTAGGCCCCTAACTTTTCAAACAATTCCGTTTAACAATATTTTAAATAAGCCTACATGCTCACCACTGAAGATACCTTAATATTATCATTATAATCAACAAAATAAATAAAACCGGATAAGAAAACAAAACCTTCTAAAAATCTAACATCCATTCTGCTAGAAAAAAGCCTCTCTGGATCCTCTAGATATGGATCGAGGACTCGACCCAGTCGATCTCCATGGACGGCCGCTGATCGGGGGATTACCGCACTGGGTGTTCCTTGGCCCAGGGCCAAAGTGTACTTCGGAGACCGCACCCCTCCCCCCGCGATCTAGGCCACAGCTGACTTATGACGCGGATATTACTCTCTTAGCTCGCTTTACTGCCTCCTTGATATATCACCGATGCCTAGGCATTTCCGCTCATGCCTTTTCCCCGGTGGCTACCTACTATTTCCAGAACCTGGAATATATCCTTTTATTCGATTCGATGGAGAATGTCTTCATATTAGGGACAAACTGGTTTACGAAATCATAGGACGCAAGATCAGTTATCAAGATTTTGTTTTTATGTTTTACAAGCGGACCTTGCAATGCATCGCAATTGCTATATTTCAAGATGTTTATATATTACATCAATTGAACACTATTGAAAATTTGATATCAATTAATATATAGATGAAATGATAAGACGGTACTATAGGAGTGAAACAAAGTTGAGATACGTTTTCGCAACACGAAACTCTTAAATAAGAATTTTCAAAAAAATTGGATTATAATATTTTATGGTCCAAAATTATCGTTATTGATT
This sequence comes from Halyomorpha halys, assembly GCF_000696795.3. Taxonomy (NCBI): domain Eukaryota; kingdom Metazoa; phylum Arthropoda; class Insecta; order Hemiptera; family Pentatomidae; genus Halyomorpha; species Halyomorpha halys. The sequence continues at coordinate 1,157,539 of NW_027106400.1, read as the reverse complement.
TATTTTGAAAAAAAAATAACTTCAACATTACTCGACCAATCTACATCAAACTTGGCAGAGGTTTAGGGCTATATAAACTACACTAATGAGCACAAACCGGAACTAATTAAATAAATAAAGAACCGGGGATATAAAATAATATATTTGAAACATTTTTCTCTTTTGAAACTAATATTTCGTCCTTATAAGGGCATTAAATCCATATCTTTATATCTAAGTTTAAGCTCAGACCTATCTGGACCTACGGACTCTAGTTCAAACTTTGAGGTTGAAGAACAGCTAAACCTTCGAACATCAAGCGTATTCAATCCATTCAATCTAAAATCCTTAGAACCATAGTTAATGCACCCTATGCACCTTTGCAGCAGATCACTACACCATTACCTACATATCCCTTTTGTCTCTGACCTCATACCAACCAAATTCTCGAAATTCCATATAAACCTTTCCAACTAACCTAATCCTTTGGTTCAAACCTTATCTAGTTCCACCCATCCCTAGAGCCCACATAGAAGGTTGAAACGGGAGTGACCGAGAGACTTATTGTTAAATAAAAATGGACAATTGGAGTTCTGGTAATGATTAGATTCTCCACTCAAGTTGAGTGTTAGCGCACTTACTCAGCCTCCACTGGCTCACTACCAATGATGCGGCGAGATCTTAGGAGTTTTGCTCTACCCCTCACACGTGTGGAATAGTGTGGGCTCAGAGATCCTCAGGTCGATTGTGTAAATATTGTATATAAGAACGCAAATGTGAATAGAGATTATTTTTATTTTATTTATTTATTTTTTCATGCATATTGTTTGATTATGTTCATTTTCTTTATCCTTCTGTTTGTATATATTTTAAGAGAGATTTTATTTATTTTATGTACTTTTTTTTTCTTTCATTTATTTTTCATTCTTATTTTATTTTAGTATGAATGTGATCATTCATCACTATTACCTATGTAATACTAGATTGTAATATCTCTCAATAAATAAAGTTTTTTTAAAAATTAAAATGTGAATAATCACAATGAATCATAAAAAATGTATATATAAATAAAAGTTATATTAGAGAAAAAGAGAAGAAGAAGAAAAGTTAACAAGAAAACCTATTACATATATTGATTTAGTAAGATAAATAACTGACTTCTAATGGGGGCAAAAAAGTTAATTTGAGAAAAAGGCGAAGAGACAAAATAAATAAAATATTAATAATGTCAATAATAGAATAGATGATTATAGAATTTATAACAGAATGTCCTGTAGCAGCCTGGGATTCTGTCTTCTGGATGAGGTTGGGTTTCCCAAGTTGTAAGGTTACTGTTTATAACTGAGAGTGGAATTTTAGTACAGTTTATTGATGAAGTCGTCTATTGATTTCACTTGTAATTACCTATTCAATTAGTTATTTCTTACAAACCAAGGTACCTCCACTGTGATTCTTAGAACCTCATTTTAGAATGATTGTAATTTTTTCCTTGTAAAAGTTCTTTAACAATGATCTGCTATAAAACTCTAAATCTTATCATATCAAAGAAACGATCTTACACATTATGTAAAACAATTTATAAAATTTTGTTGTGATTACAACTATGGATGATGAAGTTGTACTTGCTATTACTAGTGTATCTTCGTCAGCCTACATTGTGGTAGTTGTACAACAGCCGGGAAGAAAAAAAGGCAGTTATCTCATCCCAATTTTTTATTACTTTAATGAATCTGCAAAGTATAGGTAGGGGGAATAAAAAATGGTGGCTGTTTCAAAACATTAATTTTTCATTCGGAGCTCTATATCTCCAAAACTACCAACAACACTAGTAAAAGAACATTATTTAAAGAAGAGTACATTTTTTTAAATATAAGCCCTAAAAGAGCTATTTACGTCGTATAATTCTCGAGATATAGCTTTTTATACTGAAAGATTAGTATTTAGTGTACTCTAAAGTAGTTTATGATGTTTATTTTTGTAAGAGTAGTAGTTTTTATAAATTACTAAAATAAATTGATTTATAGTTGTTCGGACAAATTTTCATTTGCCAAATTTATATTCATATGTGAATATCATAAAAGCTACTACCCCTACGAATAAAATTGTCGTAAACTACTTTATAGTAAATGAGGAGAAGATGGTTGGGGGTGCGGTCAATGAAACACAAATAAGTATGACTAACTTATTTTAATGTGCCGACGTTTCGGCTAGAGTTTCTAGCCTTCTTCAGGGCAATTTTACTTTATAGTAAGTTTATGTACGTCCCATACAACATTTTTATGAAATGTTGCTTTTTAAAAAGCTATATCTCGAAAACTATTTAACGTAAATAATTCTATTAGGACTCACATTTTAGAAAATTTACTCTACTTTAAATGAGGTACTCTTAGGTTTTCTTGTGTTGTTCCTACTTTTTAAGATATAGAACTCCGAATGAAAAATTAGTTTTTTCTATCGCTTTGAAACAGCCACTATTTTTTATTCCCCCAACCTCTACTTGGCAGACTCATCAATGTTTACTAGTAGTTATTCATAGTTTTCTATCAAGTAATCAAAAATTGGGGTGAAATAACTGCCTTTTTCTCCTCTTGGGCTCTTGTACTATAGGGAAAAAAGAAGAAACGGCTTAGTGTTAAAAGATAAGACTGCTGAACGTGAGGTGAAGAAGCCCTATAAAATTTGCACCTAGAACTGGCAGTAGAGAATTGAATTGAAATTATGTATTTTTTTGAGAATAGATGAAGATACCTTGCCTATATTCTGGGTCCTGAAGGTTGGACCTTAGGTTCGGAGGCTACTCAGAATTTGAATTAAGCCTGCACAAACTATTGCAATATTTAAATCAGAATACCTATTATTAGATCACACAGAGGCGTCGAACCAAGCGCAGGACAACACCGGAGGACATGTTTGATATTAGCAATTCATATCTAGAGCCTCATGGACTGCTATATAATCAGCTTACTCTTGTATGTTAATAGAGCGCTCCATTCTTATTCCTATTCGACAGGCCGTGAATCGAACCTGCACTCATTGTTTTATTATTACCTCCTGTGAATGCATCCATATCTCACGGCTCCGGTCTGCTACCCTTGTAATTGAATGGTTCTGGTATGTTACTTTGCATACTTATTATTTATGTATACATTAAATTTACATGTAGATAACATAATCTATGATCTAAGAAATAATCTCTAGAAGATCCTTCGTAAAGAAGTCTCATACTAGCCGTCTTTATTACCAATAATGATTTTTTTAATGGGATTGATGAGACACTGAGAACCATATTTGATTTTTAAGTATTGTTTGTTGTTTATTTCATAGGATTTAAGTGCTTAAAGAAATAGCGTAATTTATTAAAGTTTATTTATAATTATAGTTCTTTGAAGCGGAACCAGAGGAAAATAAATAAGGTATATATAATCAAATAAATAAATCTTTTGATAATGAAAGAAATTTTTTTAATCATTGTATTGAATAATATTACATTCTGTCATATGTATATAAACAAAGATAATAAGGAGCAGAGAGCACATTCACACCATGAAGCTCCCAGCGCTTCTCTTTCAACCGCATGACTGCAACTGAATGCCAGTGGAGGATGAGTGAGGGTACTGTCGATATGTAGAGATTTAATAAGGTCTGATACAAGTGAGATATTAAGTTCATGATGTAGGATATTGTTGGTTACATAGTAAGGAGCATCTACTATTGTCCAAAGAACTTTGGACAGAAAGAATTTAATGCGTTTGATCTTCATGAGTTTTTAGATGTTCCTCATAATTCAAGTCTTTATGGTTCAGATAGGTTTAGTACAGTCTTAAAGTAGTAGTTTTTAATCTACTAAAAGCAATATCAGCAAAAGTAATTTTCTATTTAGCAGTCTAAACAGTTGGTTGATTTCTTGCCTTTTAAGTGAATTCCGCCTTAGTCTTCTAAGAATATGTATTTAAATTTCAAAAAATTACTAAATGCTTTGTATTCTTTGTCTTAGCATTTAAATTAAGTTAAAAAAAATTGAAATGAATAATTAATTAAAAAATAAATCAAAAATTCCAGTTTGGATTCCGAACATCCCACTCCACTATCCAGCAATGTCATCGTGTGGTGGACGTTGTCTCGTCTTCTTTGGAGCGCGGAATGTACTGCGCGGGAGTCTTTTTCGCGGCACCCGGGACTGCTTTACAAACTTCGAAATATTCCTACCTCCTACATATTTTCTCATCATCCGTTCCTTTCTTACTAATAGATTATTCCAAGTAAACCACAATGGTTCCTATTCATCCCTCTATTTCCAATCCGCTGATGTTCCTCAAGGTAGTATTCTCGGTCCCATCCTCTACACCGTCTATACAGCTGACATACCAACAACTCCTAACACTATCCTTACCACGTATGCTGATGACACATGTGTGCTCACAGTTAGTAATAACCCTTTGATTGCATCCCAAACTATCCAGTCCCATATCACAATCCTTGAAGAATGGTGTCGAAATTAGAGGATAAAAATAAATCCCAACAAATCACATTTACTCTTCGTCGTAAACCTGCCGACTGCCCTACAGTATACTTTAATAATGTGGCTCTTACCCCTGTAGAACAGATTCGTTATCTTGGACTACATCTTGACAAACGAATAACCTGGAATCCTCACACTAGACTGAAAAGACAGAAAACTGCACGAAGATTCCGATTATTACACCGATTACAGCACTTATTAGACTCTCGTATCCAATCTTTATAATCCAAAATCCTTCGTAAAATCCTCAATGCTCCTTATTTTGTTACTAATAAAACCATCCATAAAGACCTAAATGTTCCTTATGTAACCGATCTAGCCCGAACCCGATATTATTCCTTCCATAATAAACTCCCTAACCACCCAAACCCACTAGATTCTAACCTTGCTTCCTCTTCCATTCCTGCCAATCCTCCAAGGCGCCTGAAAAGAAGATGGCCTCGTGACCTTATATTGTAAACTGTTTTTAAAGTTCTACTACTGGGTAGTTTCTCTACATGCTGTATCATATCATTATGTCATTATGATCAAATGTACTTGTTGTATTTTTTATACAGTTGTAAATATCAATAAATAAATTTTTTTAAAATTGATGTTCTTGAATTTTATGGAATAATTCAAAATAAGCAGCTGAATTAAAGTTCTGCGTTCATGCAGAGTAAAATTGATTTTCGTATTGGGACCTATAAGAGTATATATTGCAATATTACTATACAATATGATATATTAAGACTTGAGAGAGACCGATCCTTAGATACGTTCACTGCAAGTCCTTTAGCTGAGCCCTGGAGAACCATTAGCTTCAGAAGCTCAAGGATCATTTCCTTCTGTTTCATGTTCCTTCTTGTTAACCCCCTCTTCATCTCTTTGAGGTCAGGGTTCCCTGTCAAGCTTTATGCAGTCTGGGGTTCGGAGGTTCTGTCTCTAAAAATAAAAGACATATTTTAGAGTTAAAACATTTTTCCGAACTCCATACAGGTTATTATCTGTCAAATCCTATGTTAGTAATATATCATCATTACACTATTAATTATTATAGAAGATACTTTATAAAAATTTATTTATTTCAAAGAGATAGAAACGTTGAAAACAGGTTAAGAAGGTTTCTAGTATAAATATCATTTATTAATTTCGCTTGCTCGTACAAAAAACTAATTTCCTAGATACAACTAAGGCTTAACAACAGCTTGTCCCTTGGATTTTATTCTCAAATGATAAATCATAAATCTTTAAGTATAGGAGAACAGAAATATTTAAACAAAGTATGATTCCAGAAAAGGAAACGATAGAATAAAATTATGAAGAAGAAGAAGATGAAATAGCAAGAAACCTATATTGACCCATTTTTTAATGTCTAATACGCGACATACATCTGTTGTACGTGTAATTTTAAGACAGTGGGAAAATATGACAGTTCTCTGTAGGAAGATAGTCCGGATGGCGGTCAATGAAGGTATCCAAACAGTAAAATAAGACTATTCATTTTAACGTTTCGCCCACTTTGTAGGGCTTCTTCAGGGCTAAATGAAAGAACAAAATACAAACAGTTTAGTATTAATAGAAATATTAAAATAATTTCAAAACAATTGTTATGTTTATAAAGTATATACAAAGCAAAAATAACATGTGTGGTAGAAGTTCTAAATATTTCTTCTACCTGGTTATATTTATTAATAAGTTATTCATAACTTGTTTCTAATCTACCTTCATGTATACTTCTTTATATTGTTATGTTTTCTTTTTATATACTTTATAAACATAACAATTGTTTTTATTTTAATGTTTCTGTTAATTCTAAAATGTGTGTATCTTGTTATTTCATTTAGTCCTGCAATGTGGGGCGAAACGTTGGTTAACAGTAAATAGTTTTCTTTTAATATTTTGATAGCTTTATTTACCTCTACCCGGACTGTCTTCCTACAATCTACTTCATACGGTCAACTATTTTCTTCCAATATGACAGTTCTTGTTACTAATAATTCTTGGACCTAACGTACTAGTTCAAATTAGTGATTGAATAATTTATTTTTTTTTTATTTATTTAATGTAATTTACAACTGTACAAAATAATACAATAAGTAAATATGTTATATGTTTCATATAACTTGAAAATCTTGGGAAGGAGCCACCCATCGGTGGCACTTCAAACATTAATTTAAATTAGAAGGTCCCGTGGTCATCTTCTTTTCAGACGCCTCGAAGGATTATCAGGGATTGTTAAGGATGAAAGATTAAGAATTAATGGGTTAGGATGGTTAAGGAGTTTGAAATAAAAAGACGCATATCTATCTTGGGTCAAATCTGCAACGAATGGGATTTTAAGGTCTTTGTGAATGAGTTTATTTGTAACGTAATAAGGAGCATCAAGGATTTTACGTAGGATTTTGGATTGTAACGATTGGATGCGGGAAGAATTTGATGGTTTGGTGGAACCCCAGAGCTCAATTCCATATGTCCAAATTGGTCTGATTATCGTAGTGTATACTAATTTTTTGTAGTGAATGGGAAGTTTAGAGCGTTTGTCAAGTAAGCGTTGTAGCAATCGGAATCTACGAGCAGTTTCTTGTCGTTTCGATTCCAAGTAAGTCCCTTTTCAAGATGGAGTTCTAAGTATTGAATCTGTTCAACAGGCGTTAGTGGTGTATTTAGAATGGATACTGTAGGACAGGAGGGTAGAGGTTTACGACGGAGAGTAAATTTTTTATAAATAAAAGACGGGATTTTTCAGGATTTATTTTGATTCTCCAGTTTTGACACCATTCTTCAATAGATGTTATGTGTGTCTGCAGTATTGATTGAATAATTAAATAATATAATAGATTAGTCAACAAAAGTCACCATAGTCAAACAAGAAAAATGCAAGTTTATAAGTTACTGATGCTATAAAACGTGATGCTATAAACTGTTGGTGCAACATTTTGCTGTAAATGTGTCTACATGTGGCAACTAGATGTCGCAATAACAGGATATTTGATAGCACAACCAACTCTCCAGGCAATAGTGACAGTACTATCTCGATAGTAATTGTTAATATAGTTTGCACGATGGTAGTGACTGCTTGACCTTTTTCTATTACTATCACTGTCATCTTAGAACCTGTAAAAGAACTGTTTAATAACAATTCAATCATTTTATGGACTGAGTACGGACAGAAGCTTGGAGCTGACCAATCCATCTCAGAGCGTAATCTAAGAGCCAATAAAGACAAGAAGAGAACACCTGGGCTTTGATCGAGCAGTCCCCTGTCTGGCTAATATTTCACAGCCTGCTTAGCATCTCACCTCTCCGCTTTAGTTTTTGTATTATAATACCTTCCTTTGTCATTAGTCCAGCACTAAATTTGGATAGTCTTTCATTATTAATTAACACTTTTCATCAAATTTAATGATGAAAAGTGTTAATTTTGAATATAATTATAATAAATAATGTGAAGAGTAGTCGAATATAATGCAATATAATATTTAGGGAACATAGTAAAAGTAGTTTAATAATAATAACAATTTTATTTTCATTTTTACAGAACTAGAAGCAATTCAGAAGCAACTCTCCCTTGGGGAGGGGGTTAATGAGTCTGGTTTACAAACATGAAGAATTAAAAAAAATTATAATGACCCTTTCTTTGTATTCAAAACCCACCAATCCTATATCACCACCCTTAAAGAATGGCGTCAAAACTGGAGGATTAAAATAAATTCCATCCTCACACAAGACTGAAAAGACAGGAAACTGCACGTTGATTTCGACTATTACAGCCTTTACTTGTTTCTAACATAGCTTCTTCTTCATAACCTGATAATTCTCCTAGATATTTGAAAAGAAGATGGCCTCCAGAAATGTTATTGGAGTTCTATCAATCACACAGATGGTGATATTTGCCTGTACATCTTACATTATATCACCGCAATAATAAATATTAAAAAAAAAATTAATAATTAAAATGAAATTTAAAAAAAGAAAAATATTCGATAACAGTAAGTGACATTAATCGATGTTATAAATAAACGTTTTTATGTATGTTGGTACATCAAATATTTTCGGAATATGAGTGATATTATCATGAGGAGGTGTAGATAGTTGACCGTAGATTACTGATATTATGATATGTATATTATGTTATCTGATAAGTAAGTGACATTACTGATAGTAATGTAATTAATGAAACTTAATTAAACAATTCTCTAACCTTTGGGATCTTGTAATTTTTTACATTTCACAGGTTTTATGTTTTTTAATCACTAACTTTACTTCTATTTTATCATTTTCATTTTGTCTCAACGGTCTTTCTTGACAGTTACGTGTCTAGTGAATCCATTGTCCTTCCGTCGCTCACTCTAACTTAGCTTTCTACAAATCAATCAGTTTTAGCCAAGATTCCTTGCTGAAAAGTAAGTTTATTCTCTCGTTGTCATTTTTCTTACATTATTCATTTCCCATTCTCCATATTTCTTCTTCTATCTTTTTCCTATTTAAAAAATATTGTTTTTACATACGTTTTAGTGTTTATCTAACAAATATAAAAGAAATAAGTTAATACTCACACTGTTATTCATATATGTCAATCACCCATTGTATTTTCAATTTGTAAATTCAAATTTGTTTTTTTTTAAGTAAACTACAATGGTTTCTATTCATCCCTTTATTTTCAATCCGCTAGTGTTCCTCAAGGTAGTATTCTCGGTCCCATCCTCTACACC
>NW_027106400.1:1137427-1147617 GCF_000696795.3 Halyomorpha halys | reverse complement strand
CTGTTTTTAGAGTTCTACTACTGGGTAGTTTCTCTACATCCTGTATCATATCATTATGTCATTATGATCAAATTTACTGGTTGTATTTTTTTTATACATTTGTAAATATGAACAAATAAATAAAAAAAAAAAATTGTTTTTTCAATATTATTTTTTTAGACACCACTTACATACATATCTTATATTATACATATCTTCTTACCTACATCTAAGATTAAATTTCATTTTTCAATGTTATCAATCTGCTACTGTCCAATTGCATGGTTATCAATCAATTATTTTGTAATATTCAATTCAATATTTTGTATAATTCCAAATTTGTTTATATACCATTACTTTTCAGTTTTATGTTCCACTAAATGATGGTTGTTATCTTTTTTGTTCTATAGCCCTGACGAAGACCTGAAACTCAGGTCCAAACGTTGGCATAAATAAATAATTTTTTGTTTATTTATGTTGTTTTTGCTGACCCCACCCATCCCCACCATCTTCTCCAATCAATCAATGAGGGATATTATAGTTTAATAAAGTTAACAAATGATATGGTAGTCCGCTGTCTATCAAATTCCTGCAGTCTGTCAGTATGTGTTTTACAGTTAGTAGTGCCTGTTGAACAGATTCGATACTTAGGACTCCATCTTGACAAGAGATTTACTTGGAATCCACATACAAGACTGAAACGACAAGAAACTGTTCGTAGATTCCGATTGCTACAACACTTACTTGACAAACGCTCTAAACTTCCCATTCACTACAAAAAATTCGTATACACCACGATAATCAGACCAATTTGGACATATGGAATTGAGTTCTGGGGCTCCACTAAACCATCAAATTCTTCCCGCATCCAATCGTTACAACCCAAAATCCTACGTAAAATCATTGATGCTCCTTATTACGTCACAAATAAACTCATTCACAAAGACCTTACATATCCCATTCGTTGCAAATTTGACCCAAAACAGATATGCGTCTTTTCATTCCAAACTCCTTAACCATCCTAACCCATTAATTCTTAATCTTTCATCTTTAACAATCTCTGATAATCCTCCGAGACGTCTGAAAAGAAGATGGCCCCGGGACCTTCTAATTTAAATTAATGTTTGAAGTGCCACCGATGGGTGGTTCCTTTCCAAGATTTTCAAGTGTATATGAAACATACAACATATTTACCTATTGTATTATTTTGTACAGTTGTAAATTACATTAAATAAATAATTTTTAAAAAAAACAGTTAGTAGTACGTTACACTGTCTACATGTAGGTATATATGTTCCTGACAGTTAGTATTCTTGGGCTAGAAGATGTGTGTCCAGTTACTATTATATTTTCATATTTCTCTTTTATAATTGATTATCATCTTCCGTTATCATTATATGTCTAACACTTTTTTTTTTATTCCTTTTTTATTCAGTTACACTTTTCTCTGTACATCTTATTTTCCTTTTCTTTAATCCATTTTGTTATTTTTATATAAACTTTCACATATTTTTAATTATTATGCTCATTAGATTTCTGTTAGATACAACCAAACACAGTTCTCTGAGCATTGTTCAATAAATTCCCAATATAAGGCCCTATATATTTGACAGAATACAACATAACAAGAACAAGAAGTCGATTCAAAAGGAAAAGACAAAAAGAAAATACGAGAGGAAGGAAACTGAGATGTTTCCAGAGTCAACAGTATCCCGCCTCCAGCCCTAGAGTAGATTCCAAAGATTTCTCCAGACCCGGCGATACAAGAGATCTCCGATAGAGGTCACTATAGATTTCGGCTCTAGGACACGTCGCGTTCCTCATCCAGGACTAATTGAATCAGCTTTTATTCTCTTGTCCTTTTCTAATCCTGTGTACTTCTATTGCACGAAGTATGTTATTATAACAACTGATGAATTATACTTTGATAGTTTGAAAGTGGTTAAATATTTATCACTTTTAATAACTAAAGACAACAATAAGTTTAAACAAAAATCGAAGAAAGTTTATAAGTTCTATTTATACTAGAAGAATTTTTAATAATTTTAAGAATATATGAATGTTTTAGACATCATTAATCTCACTACGTTCATTCATATAATATAAACAGACACAAGAAAGATAATAAATACATAAAAATTGACAAAAAAAAATATGATAACAAAAGTATGAAAAATATCAAAGTATATAAAAAATGGGCTTGAGTAGATGTTAGCTATTTTTGTAATTTTCGGAAAAAACTAAAGATTATGGAATGAGAAAATTTCTCACAAAATTTTGTTATATTTTCGTTGTTATAAAAATTCATATTTTAGGGTGGTAATAACCAGAGTTGGACAAAAATTAACTATAGTTGAAACTAGACCATGGATACGATATTTATTTATCAATGGTTCGTTCATGAATAAGATTCGTATCCATGGAAATTTTAGAAATTAGTTCCAACTATAGCTAATTTGCGCCCATCTCTGGGAAAAAATAATATAAATTTTGTCCCTACCAAATATATAATTTTAAAAAATATAACGAAGACGTAATTTAATCCAGAAAAGAGTAGGTGGATCCATTTTCCTCATTTTGTTATTTATGGAAATCTTTAATCTTTCGTATTTTTCCATTTCTTATTATTGGTAACAATGAAAACTACTTGTTTTGTTCAAATAAAAAATATTAAAGAAAGTTTGTGAAAGATTTTTTAAATAATCGTCATTTATTAGTCAAAATTGATGAGTCTGCCAAGTATAGGTAGGGGGAATAAGAAATGGCGGCTGTTTCAATACGTTAAAAATAATTGATTTTTTATCCGGAGCTCTATATCTTAAAAAGTACCAACAACACTAGAAAATCTAAAACAACATTATTAAAGAAAAAGAAATTTGCTGAAATATTAGCCCTAAAGATATTGAACTATTTACGTTCAATAGTTCTCGAGATACAGCTTTTTAAAAAGCAACATTCCATAGAAATGTTGTATAGAACGTACTGAAAGATCAGTAGATAGTGACTTTATTTTGATAAACCTATACCTCAAAAACCATTTGACATACCTGTTAGCATTCAAATTAAAGCCACTTTCATGAGCTATAAAGTAGTTTATGGCAATTATATTCGTAGGAGTAGTAGTTTTCATGAAATTTGCTATAATAAATTCATTTATAGTTGTTCGGACAAATCTTCATTTGCCAAATTTATATTCATATGTGAATATCATAAAAACTACAACCCTTACGAAGATAAGTGCCATAAACTACTTTATAGTAAGTTAAATTTCTTTTATTTTAAGTGTTGGGAGACATATGTGCGTCTTATAGGTGTAGAGATATGTATAGATACAGTTTAAAAAATCCAACATTTTATACGAACAACTATTTACATTTTGTGAGTATATTTTGTCAAATATCATAAAAACTACTACTCCTACAAAGATAAACGTTATTTTATAGTAAATTTAACTAGTTCTAATTTCAGAGCTTGCAGGCATTTGTACATCTAATGGTTTCTGAAATAAAGTTTTTCATATATCAAACTTATTGTCGGAACAATAGATTTCTTAAAATAATTTAACTAACTACTGATATTTCAGTGAATTTTCTGAAATGTTACTTTTTTAAAGGCGATTCTCGAGAACTATTGGATGTAAATAGCTCTATTAAGTCTAATATTTCAGCAAATTTACTCTTCTTTAATAATGTTCTTTTACATTTTCTAGTGTTGTTGGTAATTTTTAAGATAAGAGCTCCGAATGAAAAATTAATGTTTTGAAACAGCCGCTATTTTTTATTCCCCCTACCTATACTTTGCAGACTCATTAGTTTTGACTTGTAATTATACATAGTTATCATTAAATTAATAAAAAATTGGGGTGAGATAACTGCCTTATTTTCTTCCCGGCTCTTGTACTACAAGATGTTTAATTCTTAAATTCATTGTGAAGTCTGCGTATTCAGTATTCATAATTTTTGTATTTCTTTCGAAAGTTTTAATTCAGCTTTCAGTTACTTTTAGTAAGTTATATTCAATTAGTTATCTTATATTTGCAGTATTTTTACTTATACAAATAAAATAATAAGATATTATAGTGTTATAAATATTTAAGAGTATAATATTTTTTTAAGGAGAACATTTCTTACCTATTATTGAAAAAGTATTTAAGGATTTTTTAAACATTTTCTTGACATGCTTAGCAAATAAAAATTATCGTGGGTAGCAAAAGCTGGTTGCTAAGTGTTGTTACTAACAGGAATATCAAGAGAGAGTTCATTTTTTAGAATATACTTTAATACTTGTAGCTACCGGTTTCGGACCCGCGACAATGGCGATAAATCGTGACGACAATAAGTAAGTAAGGAGCTGCGAACAGAGAGAGCGATATAAAACTGCCAAGACCAGAAACCCCTAAGCCGCAGTAATAGGAAGCCTTCATGCCCTATTTACTGCCGCTATAACTCCACCATCTTCTATAACTCCTCTATAGATCCTATAACTCCCTTAGGATTGTTCAGGATATCTCGGCCTCTTAGGGGCTCTTCAACTTTAACGGCCGCACCTAGCTCTGTACTGTATAGGATTTATAGTTTATTGTAAAAGCTCACTTACTGTAATACGTGTCTTAAAGACATGTTTGTCTCAATCCTCCTTAAAGAGAGTCGAGGAAGAACTCAGAGTAGAACAGTATAAAAGATATAACTCTTTAGGTTGAATAGTAACGAATGAGATTATTATAAAAAAAATATTGAATGATAATTTTAAAACAGAAAAATATTGTTTCGAAACTGGAGGACTGTAATATATTCCAACTAATCACATCAAACTACCTCCACACTACGACGTAAACCAATGACGTCCTTCTTGATTCCTTCTCCATTATACGTCCTTAAATGTCCTCCTCTATTATACTATTACAATTTGGGTTGAAAGCAAAGTATGCAGAAACTTTCTAAAACTAGTTCTGTAACTTAATTGAGTGGACTAAGGAGATCCAAAAGGTTATATTATTGTTAGTGTGTTATTTAATTTTTAATTAGGGGATTTATTTCTTCTTAATATGTTGATTTGAGGTTCTTGGTGGATGATAAATGACGGTCATGGATTGTTCTTATATTTGCTCAGTCTCTCCTTCGCTCCCAAGAAAAGAAAAAAAACCAGTTATTGCACCCCAATTTTTAATTACTTTAATGAAAATTATATATAATTACTAGTCGAAATTGATGAAGTATAGATGGTGGGAATAAAAAATGGGGACTTTTTCAAAACGTTAAAAAAAAATTAACTTTTCATATGTAAGTAATGTTTAAAACAATGAAAACCATTTAAATCGATATAAAAAAAATGTGTGAAAGAAATATATGATACAATGGGTTAGAAAGAAAACGGAATATATTTTACAATCGATAAAATAATGTAGATGAGAAAAAAAAAGAAAGAAACACATATTTTTTCTCTAGAAAGAAGAGATATGTAAGGGTTAAAAAAAGGAGGAAATATTTTACAAAGACAGAGAAACTTACTATGATTCTGTCAAAAGTGAATGGGGGCAACCTCGTCCATACAGTACAAAAATACGTTAAACCAAGCGGAAATAGTTACAGGCATGTACAGCAAAATATAAAACACCGTTTAGATAAAATAAATAAGATAGAAATAAAAAAATAAACTGAAGGCTTATAGAGAAAAATTACAAAATAACTAGTGAGACTTAAATTACTAGAAACGATGGGTTTGTATTCAGAGGCTATATTTGAGTGAGTGCTGAATCGATTTCATGTTAAGACTTAGACTTTGAGGTTTCTGTTTGAAACGTTCTCCTGTTGATTGTAAGCGCTAAGTAGTGAACTGTGTCAGTCTGTAGGATTGAGTTGGAACATCCTTTGTGTCTCCTGGAGCCCAGGTGTGTAGGCCAAGGTGTCGATACGATAGCTAATTAGTTTAATTATCTATTGTTAATTAACTGGTTATATAATTGTTTCAAGTAATTTGAACAGTCCACAAATTAACCAACCAAAATTCAATTATTTCTAAAGACCTACATTTTCTCTCGACAAACACATCATCTCTCGACATACTTGTCAATATATCACAAGACAACATAATTGTATCTCTTTTACTTTCTCAGCAATATATGAATGACGTGTAGAAATACATTTTTTGAGGTCTCCTGGGTTTAAATAACCTAGTCTCGCAAAATAGTCTGTGTGTCTCTCTGTGTACAGCCCAGTTCAAAAACGAAAAGTCACAACGTTTCTGATAACATAGGCAATTATATAATTGATTTTTCACATTTTTTTTAAAGTTTTATCCAAAATGGCTGCTTCAATTAAACACGGACAGTCAATTAGCAATTAAGTGTTCTTTAATACCTGATAGGTCTTACCCTCATTGATATAGTCCAACTGGGGCGAATTTAAAAAAAAATCCAGCAATGTACCTTTAACGTTGTTTATTTGAAAGAAAATAAACAGTTCTGTTAGTTAGCTTTAAATATCAAATATAAATAAGAATTTTATGAATCACTAAAGGAGACAAAAATTATCGATTAGTAATCTACTAGTTCATTATTACTCAACATGGCGTTATGATATTAATTTAGAAGGCTGTGATGGATAATGTGTAAGAATAAGATAATGTGTAAAAATAAGAATTTTATGAATCACTAAAGGAGACAAAAATTATCGATTAGTAATCTACTAGTTCATTATTACTCAACATGACGTTATGATATTAATTTAGAAGGCTGTGATGGATAATGTGTAAGAGTCAGCTGAGAGAAAAATTGTTCTGTTTGTCTCTTAGGGGATAACGATCCCACTGTGACCCCAATAGCTAATTCACAGTCTGTCATTGTACACTATTTTCAGCAAAAATATATAAATATATGTAGTTGGTAAATATAGAATCCATTTCGAATTATTAATTTTACATTATTCCCTATCCAACTTCTAATAAAAACAATTCAGTAACTGCACATCCTATTTAAAAATTAATAATTGCACAAAGCACAAGTTTCATAGTAAATAGCTCATTGGTAAGGCATTGTTAATTATTTTGTGTTTTACTCTAAGCCGTGAGTCATCCCTGTGGGTTTGTAAGCCCTCTGGGATCCACCCAGCCTCATAAAATGATAACCCTTAATTGAGTAAAAATCAGGTGGTCGACTAAATTATCTCCTACCACAACCGTTATTCTAGTAACAGTACTTTCTTAGAAAGAACTGTACCCTTAGCCCTTTATAGGTTGTAGCGGTACATATTTAATTTTTAATTAATTATAATAACATTGATAATAGGAGTGCGGTAGCTACGGGTAAAAGCACGTGGCTACTAGCTCCAAGGACCCGAGTTCGAATCCGACATGGTAGAAAATTGGTTTCTGTTATATTGTAGCCATGAGTTAACTCCTGGGTTCTGGAGCCCTCCTGGGGTCCACCCAGCCTCCTTAATTGGGTAAAAATCTAGCGGATTCTGAATTAATCATCTCCTTGCACAACCGTTAGTCTTGTAGAAGTACTGCTTTACAAAGTACTGAACCCTTGACCCCTCATGGGTTGTAGCGATACATATTGTAATTTTAATTTTTTAGTATTGATAATAAAGAGTTGGTGAACCCGAAGGTTCGATGCCGATACCAATCATTCTTTGCATACATCTATCCAGTGACGTTCCTCCAAACGCAAATTTACTAAATCCATCTTAACGCAATCCTCTCAATCTACGTTTCGGTCTACCCGTCGGACGCTTCAAGCCCAATGACATAAAATCATATGACGCTGCTCCTGATTGTTTGTTATAAATAGAGCTCTCAATTATTTTGTTATAGTGTATATGAATATTTTCTAACTTACAATATAATGAAATATATTACCGTACGATACAACCTATATAACTGAGAAAGTAATAGATTATTCTACACATTTCTATTCAGTCTGTAATATAGATACGAAAAAATACAAAAGTTTTTAATCTTTCTGCATTCCAAAATAAAAAAATTTACATACGTAAACAAAACTACCAAATAAAGGAGAATGAAATACCTTTCGTTTATTGTTAAAATAATATAATTCTTTTTATTATATAATATTATATCAGGAAATTGCTCAGGCTCAGGAAAGGGGCTAATATTCACAGTCACTAATCATATCTCAGGTAAATAGAATTATTATTCAGTTTATCCAGAAAAAAAGGCCTCCCTTCCCAAAAAAAGTAAATAAAAATGTTGGTAAAAGAATTCTATATAAAGGAACGGTAGCCCCCCCCCCCTCGCTATAAAATTACAGCTGGCTTTGATTGTCCAGAACCTGGCCCTATTCAACACTTCGCCCCCAACACTCCCCCCCCCTGGGGTCTCCAAACCCTCGCCCCCCCCCTCAGCACTGAGCACCTACCATTTACTTAATCATTTTCCTTTCTATTCAACGAATGTCATTTCATTTAGGGAAAATTTAATCTTTATTTTCGCTCATTGCAAAACATATTTTGTATCATCTGTTCACTAAATAATTTTCATAAGCAAACTGTTTCCTCGTAAACCTAATGGGAAACAGTAATATAAATAAAGCTTGTATATTTTCTATATGCTAGAAAACCTGCAATTCAAATTCTATGTCCAATCCCATACTACCAGGTCTCGTTATCTGACATCTACCCTCCACCGTTTGATAAATCGTTTGTTTCCCGAGCTGCATATCTCTGGAACTCCATTCCCTCTAACATACGTCATGGGCTTTCCTTGTTTAAATCCCTTATATTTCTCTACCTTTTGCTTTACCAATCTGACCCGTTATTATTATATTACTATTATATATATTATAATAGTACAAATATTTTGTAATTAACTTTTTGTTTTGTTTTTACTTAATTAGTTAGTTTTTTAATTAATCTATTTTTTCTCCCTATATATATAAGTTATAATTAAGTGTGGCCAATAAATTTTATTATAAAATTAAAATTGTCTTTGCAATTGTTCCAAAGGACCTAATCCCAGAATAATTAACTATTTTTCATTACATTTCATTTTATGTATTTCTTGGAAATTCAAGTTTAAAAAAAATACAGAAAAGGAAATTTGTTGTAACGCAAGGAATATTCATAAACATTTTAAATATGTTGAGTTATTTAATTTAACAGAATTTAAGAATTTATTTTAAGAACACTGGAAAAAGGCCGTCCGAAGCTCAATTCTTTGCCACAAGGTAACTTCGGCGGCGCCGGTTCGAACCTGGGGACTGGGGTGTTGATTTTTTCATTGCTGTGCCCACGTAATGAAAGCACCTTCCCCCTCCCCAGTATACTAGAAATAATTTGGCAAGAGGTCATAAAAAAAATTAATAAATAAAACAAAAGAAAAATGTAAAATGATGTTATACTCAATTGGAAAAAATACACTCATAAATTTTTGGTGGTCAGTCCATCAAATAAAGTTAGAATAATGTTTATTATAAATATCTCCTTAACGTAAGAAATCTCTTCACCTTAAAATCTCATTGTCTCACTTTTGTAGTTATTACGTTTCAGAAAAATGTAGTATGGGACGTACTGAAAGATCAGTAGTTAGTGAATTTATTGTGAAAAATTTATATCTTAAAAACTATCTAACAAAAAAAAAAATGTAAAATGATTTCATACTCAATTGGAAAAAATACACTCATAAATTTTTGGTGGTCAGTCCATCAAAATAAAGTTAGAATAAAGTTTTTATATTTATTATAAATATGTCCTTAACGTAAGAAATCTCTTCACCTTAAAATGTCATTGTCTCACTTTTGTAGTTATTACGTTTCAGAAAAATTTTGTATGGGACGTACTGAAAGATCAGTAGCTAGTGAATTTATTGTGAAAAATTTATATCTTAAAAACTATCTATCAAAAAAAAAAATGTAAAATGATTTTATACTCAATTGAAAAAAATACACTCATAAATTTTTGGTGGTCAGTCCATCAAAATAAATTTAGAATAAAGTTTTTATATTTATTATAAATATCTCCTTAACGTAAGAAAACTCTTCACCTTAAATTAAAATCTCATTGTCTCATAAGAAAACCTAAGAGAACATCTTTTAAAGAATAGTAAATTTGCTAAAATATGAGCGCTAATAGAAATATTTACGTTAAATATTTTTCGAGATATAGCTTTTTAAAAAGCAACGTTTCAGAAAAATGTTGTATGGGACGTACTGAAAGATCAGTAGTTAGTGAATTTATTGTGAAAAATTTATATCT